>NC_089203.1:1776266-1803766 GCF_963930695.1 Labrus bergylta | reverse complement strand
AGAGCGGCTCTGGGATCCCTGGCACAAAACTCAGCAAGAAAAGCACGGCGCTGTGGTCTTCTCTAAAGTCAAACTGGATTCAGCTGGTATCAGGGGTACTGGGATCGGTCGGGTCTCCAACCTCTCAACTTTCCAAATCCCAAATGACAGGTGTCGGGCTAAAGGTGAGGTCAACCTCATCCATCCATCAGATTTAACATGTGTATGATTTTTCTTTCTTTTTCACATCGGCCTCCTCTCTCTCTGTGCCTGTTAGAAAACACATCCATACATTTAGATATAATTGTGATCACAGGTTCTGAAGTTTGGCTCCATAATATGTACACTCTTGGCTCTGCTCTCATTACACTCACCAGATTTTAAAGATGAATCGTGAGAACAAAGTTTCTGTACATCGACTCGTACAGAAACACAGATTGTTCACATGAGCAGCCAAACATGAATGTCTTCTTCTCTCTGGCAGGAACAGACGGCCGCACGCCCGATGTTTGTTATTTATCCCTTATTAACTCTTTATATTAAAACTCAAAGTTTCCATCTGCAGGGTCACTGAAAAACTTTACTTTAAGGACGGAGGTGTGATGTGACACTCTGACTAACAGCCGTGTGTGTAGGTGTGTGCGTGTGTGTGTGTGTAAAGTTTCACGTGTTTCAAACTCTGAAGATGCACACGAGAATAAAGAAATATTTAAGTTTCAATGCAGTCACTGTTGATAACATGTTTTCCATCTCTGCACACTCAAGTAAGAGTGAAGGCCTGTCACTGTCCTCACACACACAGACACACACACACACACACACACACACGAACACACACACACACACACACACGCTCGCTCACACACACACACACACACACACAGACACACGAACACACACACACACACACACACACACACACACACACACACACACACACACACACACACGAACACACACACACACACACACACACACGCTCGCTCACACACACACACACACACACACACACACACACACACACACACACCTCGAAAAAGGCTTGAAATGTGATTTATCAAACTTGGCCGCCGCTTGCTTCTCCTCGGCCCTCAGGACTGAAATTGCTGAACACTTTTTTTTCCCGTATTTTTTTCTTTTTTTGCAGATGAAGAGCAAAGAGCGATTCATTGAACTAATAAGTGTGAGGAGTCACCTGTGTCATCCGTTGAATCCCCTCGCGGGGCCGCACGCTGACAGGCGTTTGGGTGTGTTGGTGCGCCCGGTGCTGTGATTAAAGCGGCTCGCTGAGAGGCATGAGCCGCCGCCAAAAGCTGCCTCTGTGTTTGGCTGTGGAAATGGAATCAGTGACTTGATGGGCGTTGTGCCTCATTTCAACCAGCACTCAGTATTAGGCAGAGGCTGTGAATTATGCAGCACACACTTATTCAGTAAATAACAACATGCACATTTATGAGCCAAACACTCGTGACTGATTATGCTGCCACTGAATCAAGTTCAACTTTGCAAGTCTTTCTGCGGAGAGCCTGAGGCCTGCTCACATGTAATCTGAGGACATGTTCAGCATGTGTAGAGGTTGTTACATTAATAAAAGCTCAGCGGCTCAGTCTTTGTACATTTCAGTTTGTGTGTTAGTGTGTGTGGGGTCATGATGGGGGAGCTGGTTCACATATCTCTCTTTAAAGATAATTCAGACACTCTTCTGTCCCTGATGCCATCACCCCTCTAGTCAGGGGGGTATAGATGTGCTGGGTATGCTGTTGGTACCTATGCTGCTAATGCTAATATTGTTGTGTTTCACTTTGTATCCGACCCTGCCCGTGTCTCGTTGGTCCGTTCGTGTTTGAAACATCAGCCGTCCTCTCTTCTGTATGTAAGCTCATA
Organism: Labrus bergylta; assembly: GCF_963930695.1. Lineage (NCBI taxonomy): Eukaryota > Metazoa > Chordata > Actinopteri > Labriformes > Labridae > Labrus > Labrus bergylta. Next base: position 1,801,903 of record NC_089203.1, on the reverse strand, counting down.
TTATATTATTGTGGTTTTGTGCAGTCAACATAGAGCTCAACAGTGTGCTTCTTGAAGTAAAAACCTTATTCACTGTCTCCATAACGGATTTGATTATTAGCCATGATGTCATAACCACAAAAGGTAGACTGGCCACGGGCTACCTGAGTGTGAGACAATGGTTTATGCAAGACAAGCTCGTCTGGTATCACCCTCGTTTTAAAGAACAACACAGTTTATTAACAATATCTGGGAAATTAACTACACTACCCACAGTCATAGAGTATCACAGGGACGTCTCTGATTGGTGGAACTCACAGTTACCATGTGTCTACCCCTTGCCCCGAATGCCAATGGATAGATTTCTTTAGCAGGCTAGCTAGTTAGTTAGTTCTGCTGCAGTGAATGTAGTTTATATCTTCAACAACATAAACTACAAGATATCACATATTAACAGTATAAACGCGATAACGACTAAAGAAAAAAAAAAAAACATGTACACAATCTTGTGCCGTTTTAAACGTTGTTTTGTCTCCAAATGAGTGTTGTGGGGTAGCTGGTTGTCATGGTAACAGGCTTCAATCTCTTGATATAACGGAGGATTTGAACGGAGGAAATTTACTTCTGGAAACCAGAACCGCCGAAAAAAGTGTGCAGCCACTGTTGAGCATTATTTGACATGTGTTAAAATGTACAGGTGATGAATATCAGTGAGCTGTTTTATTTTCATGCTGACTCAGCACTTTATTCTGTGTAATAGAAGCTGCTAAAAGCCTCAGTCAAGGATCGCTGTTGTTTCTCGGAGGCTGCTTTATTCAGCACCTCTCACCTTTTTACCTCGTTAGCTTTTAAATGTCTTTAGTCTTTTTCTGTCCTTTTTATGACCTGCACCCAAACCAATCACCACCCAGGGACAAAACAAGTTAAAGTTGGAGTTGGTGCTTTCAAAACAAGTTTTTTTTTTTTTTAACTTTAGTTTCCCATTTCAACTCTGCAGACTTCACGGCCATCATTCAGTTTGCTCCATTCCAAACCTCGAGTTTCTCCATGGCTCAGTAACCACACTACAACCATGAGATGCGGCTGCAGAAAAGCTGAAAGTGGCAGAAAGACCACCAAGCACTTTGGATTTTTAGGGTGGCACCTGGGGTAGCCAATTGTTTTTAGACGGGGGGGGGTGGTTTGGGGGGGTTAATTTTTCTGACCACTGTAACTTTTGCTACTTTGCTAAAGTGCTCATGATGGATAGGCCGGGTCTTTGTAACATAGCAATAAGTAAGGTCTTTTACCTGCTTTTTGTAACATAACAATAAGTAAGGTCTTTTACCTGCTTTTTGTAACATAACAATGAGTAAGGTCTTTTTACCTGCTCTTTTGTAATGTTAACAGACAAAGAGTAAGGTATTTTACCTGCTTTTTGTAAAGTGTCTTGAGATAACACGAGTTGACGCTATACAAAAAATAAATTGAAATTGAATTGAAATTGAAATTGAATGCTACCCCTCTGGCCACGCCCCTGAACCACAGCCTCAGTAAGGCCCCGTCTCCACCTGCCGGTTTATTTCCAGGCAGTCAAGTGTTTGCTGTGCACTCAGGAGCTCTTGTATGAAGTGTTTGTGCTCTGAGAAGAAAAGTCCGTGCTGTCTCCATGACAACAGTGTGTTGATAACGACCGCTGTATGACCGACAAGGCTCCGTTACTTTTTACTGCATGTTTTATTGTATATAATATATTTTATTGTTTATTTCCTGATCAGACACGTAGCGAGGAGGATGAGGGTACAAGACACGATCTGTAGGCGAGAATACTACGGGGAATATCCTAGATTTGGAAAAGACCGCCATCAACAGCACCTTTCTGAAAAGTTCAGAGCGGCTCCTCTCTTCTTATTCAAAAACAGTTGAAAAAGACGCTGGCGCTCAAAAGAATAACCCTAAGTCGACACAGGGCCTAAACCTCTTTGGAAGGCTAAAATGGGGCTGTGGACCGGTTTGTGTCACATTGTTAGTGATCGAGGACGACGTCATCATCGATTGTACGCTGTGAGTCTAGCGTTCTGTCGGTAATGCCCCGCGGCGCCCTGTGGGAGGTCTGTTCTTTTTAAAGCTACAGGATGTATAAAAGCATCACAACAGGAAGACGTGTTGCTAACTGCTAAGACTGAAGAGAATGTGTATCTCACTTTGTAAAGATCTAAACTTTCCCCTGAAGACTCTGGATCTATATTTTCTTGTTTTTCTCAGCTGTTCAGTTCGATACCTTGTGACCTCTTGTCCGTACGGATCATGTGTCATATTTACCGTTTTATCTGCTCGTTTACGTTACATCATGAAGTTGGAAAAAGTGTCTCCTGAGAAACTTTGCTCTCAGTCCGTTGTCGTCACGGTGACGGATGGTGTTTAGTCACAGTGTGCAGCAGCTTTGATTTACTGCTAAACAAATGTGTTCAGATCGAGAGACGAGTGAGACGATGACGCGTGCGAACGGACGGACGGACGATTGATGTATCCTTAATGCAATCTGTGTTTCAACAATTGATGCGGCCTCTCTGGACTGCGGCCAATGATTCTCCTGCTCTCCTCTTTTCAGCAGAGACTTATTGCATTACTATATTACTCCTCCTGCAGGCGGGGCTCCACGGCCACAGAGACTCAATCAGGCCGCTACAACGATCACAGATATGTGTGATATACAGTGATATTTACAGTCTTCCACTTTGAACTCTTACACATCTTTTTTACACGGCTGGGATGTATACTCACTTCTGATTGGTCAACGACAGCATTGAAGGTCTGATATTAGTCGATGGCAGACATAGATTGTAAAAACATGTGTGTAAAATAATCAAGGATTCAAAGACGAGCGGCTGTGATGATGATGAACTCAGGTAAACAGTGAAGTCAGGGCAGACACAGAAAACGCTGGACAGGAGAAGAAGAAGAATACGGCTGTGGAAGATAATGAATGGATGAGGCGTCAGAGGACAAGAAAGACGGATGCCTTTGTTACCGTCAGATCTCAGAAGATAAAGATAAATGTTCAGTCTATCTTTTCGAGGTTTATTTTGTATTTACTCTTACATTACGTTTCCTTTCTTCTTCTTTTCTTCACTTTAAGTTTCAGCCTTTATCCAGTCCTGTCGGATAAAGACATGAAGAAGTGCTCGCTCTCCATCCATCAGCGCTAACCGTCGGCCCGTGTCATCAGGACGAGCCGCTCAATCACTCGTCACTGAGACGATAGATTCCACACAGAAATTAAGCGGCGCGCCTTTGCAGTTGGAAACTTAATCCAATCTGAAAAGCTCCGTCTGAAACAATATGTACTCTTCCAAAGATCCTCCAAGTGCTGCTTTTTGAAACAGATCAGGGACCTCTGCCCGGTGAAAACCCAAAGCAATAAACAATATATCTCCTGAAAGCATCTCGGGAGCCAGACGCACATCCACTCTTTCAATCGCTCCTCACTCCCATGTCTAATAAATTAAGGAATAAGGTGAGGGAAGTCAGATCAGTGAGTGCATTAGATTTGATTATTGCCTTCGCTTCTAACGCTGTATTATTGCTTTGGGATCCCCAGAGAAGGCCTCTCTGCACCAAAGGTGGAACTCACAAACTCAGGTTGGTAAAATTGGGCGGGCGCAGAAAGTGAGGGAGAGCGAGATGGAGGGTACAGGAGGGCGGTGGGGAAGGGGGGGGGGCGGGGGGGTTGGGTGGAGGAGTTCAACCTTAATAAGAGATCCTGGTTTTGTGAAAGTCTGAAGCAGGAAGGTAGGCAGGCCAGGTAACCAGAGGATGGAGAGGTCGGCACATATATGTCCTTTGTTCTTTTTAGATAAGCTAAGACTCATCGTTGACGTCTTCAGGTATCACTTTTGTTTATCTCTATATACAGATTCTATTCAGATAATGTAGAGTCTGTAAACTCGGGTTCAGACTTTGGTATGAGAAGTGTTCTGCTTCCTGTTTGTTGTATCTTGGTACATCCAGGTCGCCAACAGCGTGAGTCTGACGATGATCTCTATAAACAGATATCTGCATGTAAGAGCAGCACTTCAGCTCGGGTGAAACATCTTCTTGACGCTGTTTAGTAAAAGCCAATCAGTGTTTAGATTTCCCTGACGTCCCTGAATGCATCATAAATGATCTTCTCGTCTTGAGGACAGACCTGACAAAGCTCGACTTTTTACTTTTGACTAATCTGCATAGTGATGTTCATAAGGAACCTTAAAGGTCAAATCAGTGAGATGTGTAGTGAGGTAAATGATAAAGGTATCTTACTATCTGATCAGACATTAAAGAAACATGCTATGTTGAAGTGCTGGCTTCTCTGACAACAATGCAGCAGCCAGTATGTCCTCCTTCTAACTTTACATTCTGCTCCTGAATGCTTTGGATTTGTTTGGACCAGAGAAGGTAGGCGCTTTTAAGGTGACCCCCCCACACGACCATTTTGGATGCCACGCAGGTGACTCCTCACACAAAAACGAAAAGAAAATGTTAAGCAATTTCAGTCCTGAGAGCCGAGGAGAAGCGAGCAGCGCGGCCAAGTTTGATAAATCACATTTCGAGCCTGTGTGTGTATGAGTGTGGTTAAATGAAAACCATTACGTGTAGAACAGTTTTGCCAGATGTACGATAACTTTAGTATCTGTAGCATCATTTTGCCCTCTGTACGATGTACGATCAATAATTGCAGAAAAGGCCAAATGTCGAATAATTTGGCAATTTAAATGTCCCCAATACCAAACATTGTTTGTTATTTGAGAGAGACCACTCACATCAGCACCTGACCGACACGCCCCCCTCTCTGGTGCCAGGCTCTAACTGCCAATCAGATCATCACCTGCTCAGGTCTGCAGCACGTTATGCCACACAGACTGCAGGAAAACAACTTCAGATGCTACTAGCTTAGCTACACGGCAGCTGGAGACAGAACAGTTAGCAAACAAGTTATACTTTAACTTTTTGTTCTTTTGTTTGTTCCTTTTTATTTACATTAATGTGCTGTGCAAGGCATCATTTTACCATTCAGTGCTGTATTTAGGACCCTAAATATGTACGATAGTTTGAAGTAAAATATGATCATTTTAAGCTGCAGTACGATATTACTGTATTTTCCATCTGGAAACACTGATTTGGAACATGAGTCACAAAGGTTACATAACCTCCAGGTTCATCAGACGTTTCTGTGGCAGATGAAACCAAAATGAACAGCTTTGCTCTCTGATCGTTTAAATGAGAATATCTGAAAAGACAGAAAATAATCAGAGTTTGAATAACATCTTACTTTTTAAGTTCCTGTTTCTACTTTCAGATTTGTTTTCTATCAATATATTAATTTTCTTGATGCAGCGAAACACGATCAGAGAACTTTATGAATCCAAACAGCCTGATGTGTTTTACATTACATTAGCATTACATGAGGCTTCTGTTTGAGAGATTGAAGGGAGACATCTTAAAGACACAGCTGTCATCTCTGTGTCTGAGTGTAAAGGGTTAAAGTTAAAGGAGAGGTTAGGGTGAGCAGGAAGAGAGAGGATCATCATCTCCCTGATCTGATATAAGAGCACAGTATGAATGCGATCGATCATAATAATATGTGTGGAGGTATGGCGGCCATTAGTTGTATTTAAGTGAAGCTGCTGCAGCTGCAGCCTGTGGAGACTTTCACACCGAGCGAGGGAAGACGTCTGACGAGGAGCAGGAAGCCTCCTTAACTCCATCAAGATTGATTGAGTCAGTGATCCTCTTCATCATGCCCGTAAAGTAGTGGCACGTTAATTTGTGTACGGTAAGCATCGTCGATACCATGATGTCACCCAAAGAACACAGAGGAAAGGATCTCAGAAGAATCTCCATCTCACAGCAGACGGGCTGAGGGATTTATCAGATTCTGAATCTGTTTCTCGTCGCTCAGACTAAACTGGGAATTGGTTTCCTTTCGAACTGTCACATTAACTTGGTAACATAAGAGTGAAGATATCTCCTCACGGTGCACCTTTTCTAAACTGTTTTTTAATCTTTCATTTAATTCCCTGCTCTGACTTGTGTTTTTTTTATTTTGCTTTAGTTTCCTAGAATCTTTTATTCAGTTTGACACAAACTCCTCGGAGCATTTTGAAAGTGGCTCCATGAAGACCAAAGCGTCTGATTATTTATCAGCGGGCCGCTTCACTGTCACTCAGAAGAACGTAGCATCAGTTAATCGAGATGAAGCGCAATTAAGTCTGACCTGCACCGGAGGGGGAAACACATCATGCTTCACATTGACTTTGTTTTGCTTGAAGGTGCATTTCTTTTTATCTGCAATAAACAGAAAAACGTCTGAAAGCTTCGCTTTGCTGGGATGCTCTGCCAACACGGTACAGAAACAACTACTACGTTTTAATCAACATCCAGACAGAAAAACACGAGGACGTTAGTCTTAAGAAGATCAAAGTAGATCCAAAAAATAAAATGTCAAGCATCAGCAGGAAGGATGTTCACACTGATGGATCCTGACACTCAGACAAACTGCATATGTTGAAGCTTTGCAGGACCTGGTTCATATCCGTTAGCTCGAATGACGACACTATCTGCTGATTCTTCCAAAAAGATGCAGAGTTTTCTCCCATCTTTGCATTTGTTGGGATCCTTCCTTCGAGAACACTGAGGTGAGGAGAAAGAACCACAGTACTGTACACATCCTAACAGGAACTTTGTGGCATTTCAGAGCTCGGCTACATGAATCGGCACAGATTCTTTCCCCTCTGTGAGCGGAGTTTTCACATTATAACACGTCATTCTCTGCCTTGTTGGGGCTGTATCAAGTCAACTTTGGTTATATTCTTTAATAATTATATTTAATTATTAATAATATAAATAACAACCTCATTAAACTATGTTTAATCTCGTTTGGGGCACCACCCTGTACTCAGGGAAATATAACCAAAATATCACTCAAATCAGTCTCAAATTAGTTACTTAATTAATAATATTAATAATGAAAAACTATATTTAATAAATTGAAGGCGTGAAATCCGTACACAAAGCCTTCGCACCCAGCTTATATCAAAATGCAAATACACCAGTAATCACAAACAACTGCTCTCTTAAAATTATAACATAATTTATTTAAACAAAGCAACATCAATCCAAAATCAATGAACTTAATCAAACAAATAACTATTATAAACTAATCTAAGCAACAAACATTATCAAGCAAAAACTTGTGAATGAGGTGTAAATGTGTGAGTGTGTATGTGTGTGTGTGTGTGTGTGTGTGTGTGTGTGTGTGTGTGTGTGTGTGTGTGTGTGTGTGTGAGAGTGTGTGTGCGTATGTGTGTGTGTGTGCGTGTGTGTGTATGTAGATGAGAGAGAGAGAAAACAAAATGGTGGAGAGAGACAACAAAGAGACAACAAAGGAAGCCGTGTGGCTACCTTTTGAAATAGTTTGAGCTCTCTGAGCTGAGTTCAGTAACTGTTACTTAAACACCAGAAAGCCAGTGGCCGGACTTTGATTCAATGGCGGGTACACTGGTCTTTCTGATTGTGAAAGCCGTTGACTGAAGGTAAACTAGCATAGCATTACATACATAGGCGAACACAGTGGTTCATCACAATAAAACAAATGCAGCAGCTTACAACAGATAATAAACAGAATGTGACGTGTCGTCAACAATGATGCATAATTATCAGTGGTTATAAAAAAAACAGAACTATTTCTGAAACTATTTCTGCCCAGATCAAAGCTCTTACTTGGGGTAACTCCTGGTGATCGTTGCAAAGTTGGTAAGATCGTCACTCTGTTGAATCAACAGATTCAGGCAGGTTTCCTTCGTGGCAGATGTAGGAGGAGGGTAGCGGGATTCAGATCTTCGACCAGAGCACTGCTCCTCCTGGTCTACTGGTTGCAGGAGCCGAGTTCTTTATGTGTCCTTGTGGATTCAGGGATCAGTGGGCTTCCTTCAGCGCTCCTGTCCAGTTGCGTTCAATGACGTCTGTTGCGTCCTATGAAAAATCAAAAGAAAGAAACTCTTCTTTTTGCTCGAACCTGATAGCATCTGATTGCGCCCAAAACTCCTAAACAATATGCTGTGGAAGTAGTCAGCTGAATCCTCTGATGCTTGAAATCTACCGTGAAGAGCTACCTATACTGAGCAACCTCAGCTTGGATGTTTTTATGTCAGTGTTGATCTGTTTGTTGTATGGCCTACAGTGTTGGTAAAGCTGGAATATCTTCTCAATGATCAGATGAATTGCTGTGAAATTTGGTACATCCAAATATGTTCCCAAGAGGATGAATCTCATCCTAAAGTTTTTACTCTCTATCGCCTCCATGAGGTTTGTAGTATTTGATGAAATGTCCCAACAACTATCAGATTGATTGGCTTGAAATCATTAAGACGAGAGTGCCTCTTCTTTTGAACTACTAGCCGTTAAGAAGCACTCCTGTTCCTCGATGTTAGGTTTGAAATTATGTGCAGACATGGATGGATGGATGGTTGTACGGATGGGTAAACTATGGATGATTGTGTGGATGGATGATGGACAAATGGATCATTATTTTTGTGGATTTATGGACTTTGGATCGATGGATGGTTGTGGGGTTGGATGGATCGATGACTGTGTGGATGGATGGATGGATAGATAGATGATTGAGTGGGAGGATGGATGGATGGATAATTGTGTGGATGGATAAACAATGGATGGATGAATAGATGGACGATTGTGTGGATGGATGATTACGGGTTGGATGGATGGCTGGATAGTTGTGTGGATGGATGGATGATTGGGGGTTGGATGGATGCTGGATAGTTGTGTGGGTGGATAGATGATTGTGGGGTTGGATGATAGATGATTGGGATTGAATGGATGACTGGATAGTTGTGTGGGTGGATGGATGATTGGGGTGTTGGATGGATGGATGATGGATAGTTGTGTGGGTGGATGGATGATTGGGGGGTTGGATGGATGGATGGATGATTGCAGGGTTGGATGGATGGATAGTTGTGTGGGAGGATTGATGGATGAATAGTTGTGTGGGAGGATGGATGGATGGATAGTTGTGTGGGAGATGGATGGATGGATAGTTGTGTGGGAGGATGGATGGATAGTTGTGTGGGAGGATGGATGGATAGCTATGTGGATGGATGGATGATTGTGGGGTTGGATGGATGGATAGTTGTGTGGGAGGATGGATAGTTGTGTGGGAGGATGGATGGATGGATAGTTGTGTGGGAGGATGGATGGATGAATAGTTGTGTGGGAGGATGGATGGATGGATAGTTGTGTGGGAGGATGGATAGTTGTGTGGGAGGATGGATGGATGGATAGTTGTGTGGGAGGATAGATGGATAGCTGTGTGGGAGGATGGATGGATAGTTGTGTGGGCGGATGGATGGATAGTTGTGTTGGAGGATGGATGGATAGTTGTGTGGGAGGATGGATGGATGGATAGTTGTGTTGGAGGATGGATGGATAGTTGTGTGGGAGGATGGATGGATGGATAGTTGTGATGGAGGATGGATGGATAGTTGTGTGGGAGGATGGATGGATAGTTGTGTGGGAGGATGGATGAATAGTTGTGTTGGAGGATGGATGGATAGCTGTGTGGGAGGATGGATGGATTGATAGTTGTGTGGGAGGATGGACGGATGGATAGTTGTGTGGGAGGATGGGTGGATGGATAGTTGTGTGGGAGGATGGATGGATGGATAGTTGTGTGGGAGGATGGGTGGATGGATAGTTGTGTGGGAGGATGAATGGATAGCTGTGTGGATGGATGGATAATGGCGGGGTTGGATGGATAGTTGTGTGGAGGATGCTGGGACATTGTGGACATTGAAGGATCTTTGAGATCAACCATGACTAAAGGACTAATTCACTTCCACAGTTTTGTTGTTGTTGCTTGCAAATCAGTTTGTCTCATTCTGAGCTCCAATCAGGTAAAAAGGTGTTTAGAGATTTGAGTTCATTTCTTTTATGTTTGTCAATACAGGGTTGGTGACATCATGTTTATGAATATCTCACCAGCCTCCAGAGGATCTGTTTGTTTTCCTCACTGTTAGAAAAATGGTTTGGTTGAAGGTCTTTCCATCTTAGTCCTCATGTGGGGAAACAGGCATAGCAGAAAAATGGGTTCAGTTGCATAGGAAAGAGTGAGACAAAACCAGTTTGAGCCATTAGCTTTGGCTACTTCTCAGTTTGTAGCTATGCTAAAGCTGAAAGCCTGATGATAAAACAGCAGAGCTGTTATATCCGGTTCGTGTGGGAATCCAATTTCCACCTCAGAACCAATCAATATGCTGTTTGTGGCCCAGCCAGGCTTCATTATGCTGACTTCTCTGACAACACTATCCACAGAGGATCAACCGGAGAAGTGATTGTGAAGAAAGAAAGAACTGTTTGTTGATTTGATATCATCACGTCGAGTCAATGACAAACATTTATTATGCCATAATGACACGATATGATACAGAGCTGTTACATGTGTGGAAGATAAACAGTGTGTGTTCAAACACGATGACACACTCTTTTTCTCACTCCAAACGGATTAACGGAAAAACATCAGCAGCTCCGCTAAACACACACACACAGCCATACACACACACACACACACACACACACACACACACACACACACACACACACACACACACACACACACACACACACACACACACACACACACACACACACAAACGAACACACTCAAAGACAAACAGAGGAGAATAAAATGATTTGAAATAGAATTATTTCTGGTCCAGTGCACTAAGTAAAAATCAATTCCCCATTATAGAAATAGGATACAGAAAGGAATTAAAACTTAATGAGGTTTTCCAGCTAGAGTCCACCCACTTTTAACCCTGCACTTGGCAGTGCTGCGAGGCTCTGTGTCACTGTGTGCATGTGCCAGATTGCATATGTGTGTGTGTGAGTCGACATATTCTGTGCACGTATGTGTGTGTATAAACCCTCTCTCTTGTGCACGCGAGGCACCAAGATGACAGTAATGCTGCTGCATCCTTCAAAGCCTGCCTTCCCTTGCAGGTATTCAAACTCATTTGTCTCGCACACCCCCCCCCCGACACACACACACACAAACACACACACACACACACCTCACTCCGTCCGTTGGCAGTATTGATCTCCAGTTGATCCGCGGTGACGAAAGACAAAGCTTTTCATGTGACAGGCAATTAGATTGCTGTGGAGCCTGCAGAGCCGAGCCACATCATGCTCTGTGTAAACACTCGCAGCAGGCCAAACACTGTACGGAGAGCGAGGAGTGGAAGGAGAGCCAGGAAAGTGAACGTTTTCCTCCACCTACCAGTTACCTTCAGCTCACCCTCGCAGCACACATCATCGATTTTGGTATTATTGTCTTTCAAGAGAGACACAAACAGTTGGGTCCCAACGCTCGAGAAATCAATCAATCCATCCGTCAAGCAGCTCCTCATTATCTCATTGATGCTGTCTCAGGCACGCTCACTGTCACACACTGTATGTTGATGCACACTCACAGCAGGTGAGGAGCAGCATATGGTGCAAACTGCAACAAGAGAAAATAACCCCAGCACAGATGATTTATAACCAATGGTTTATCAGTAACTGTTCTGCCACCTGATGGTAATTATTTGTTTTTTCTCGCTGAGAAGAAGACGTAAACATATATTCTAGTCACTAACATGACTGCTGTGAATGTGTGTAAAGAGATACCCTTGTCAAAGTGAAAGAAGATTGTATGTTGTGTTTTATGTTCCAGTGAACGTGTTCATGCCTGCTCTGCAAAGCAAAACTGAAAGAGAAATGTTTGTATTTTTAAAACTAGCCTTCATGACCTTCATGTGTGGTTGCATTGTATTACTTAACATTTGAGATGAGATGAGATGAGATGAGATTCAACTTTATTGTCATTACACATATACAAGTATAGAGTAACGAAATGAGGTTTGGCATCTCACCAGAAGTGCAAATAAGCAGAAAGTGCAAGAGTCTGTGCTATGTACAGTAATTGAGTGCAAGAGTCTGTGCTATGTACAGTAATTCTGTGCTATGTACAGTAATTGCAAAATTTACAGATGTAGACAAAAAAAAGTGAATTATGAGGTATATCTGGATGGCTGGATTAATGGGGTGCAATAAACATAAATAAATGCTATAAATAAGTAATGCTACAAAATAAGTGTGTTCTTAGGATTATAATATACAGATTAAGATGCAGTGAGCATGCTATACTAATAATATACAGATTAAGGTGCAGTGAGCATGCTATACTAATAATATACAGATTAAGATGCAGTGAGCATGCTATACTAATAATATACAGAATAAGATGCAGTGAGCATGCTATACTAATAATATACAGATTAAGATGCAGTGAGCATGTTATACAAGTTTACAGATAATTTAAAGAATATGAACATACTATAATACAATAATACAGATGGATGAGAGATGTGTGTGTGTGACCAGGAGGAGTGGTGGGGGGATGATGGGTGTGAGGTGATATGGAGGGGAAAGGGGGGTCAGCAGGGTGCGGAGAGAGAGAGGGAGAGAGAGAGAGAGACAGAGTTCAGAGTTCGGGGTGTGAGGTGATATGGAGGGGAAAGGGGGGTCAGCAGGGTGCGGAGAGAGAGCGGGAGAGAGAGAGAGAGAGACAGAGTTCAGAGTTCGGGGGGTAGAGTTCAGTAGAGAAACAGCTCTGGAAAAAGCTGTTCCTCAGTCTGCTGGTTCTGGTCCGGAGGCTTCTGAAGCACCTGCCGGAGGGCAGGAGGGTAAACAGTCTGTGGGCAGGGTGGGAGGAGTCTTTAAGGATGCCATGAGCTCGCCGCAGACAGCGTGTTCTTTGGACATCCTCAATGGCAGGAAGTGGACACCTTGTGATGCGCTGGGCGGTTTTTACCACCCGCTGTAGCACCTTACGGTCTGTGACAGAGCAGTTTCCGTACCAGACTGAGACACTGCTGGTCAGGATGCTCTCGATCACACAGCGGTAGAAGTTCATCAGTACAGCTGAAGACAGGTGGTGTCTCTTCAGTGTCCTCAGAAAAAAGAGTCGTTGATGAGCCTTCTTAACCAGACTGGAGGTGTTAGTGGACCAGGAGAGGTCCTCTGTGATGTGGGTCCCCAGGAACTTGAAGCTGGAGACACGTTCAACAGCCATCCCGTTGATGTGAATGGGGTTGTGCGTGCTTCCTCTTTCTCTCCTGAAGTCCACGATGATCTCCTTCGTCTTGCTGGTGTTGAGGAGCAGGTTGTTGTCAGCACACCAGGCGGCCAGATGCTGTACCTCCTCCCTGTAGGCCGTGTCATCGTTGTTGCTGATGAGGCCAATCACCGCCGTATCGTCCGCAAACTTGATGATGGTGTTGGATCCATGTACAGGTCTGCAGTCGTGGGTGAAGAGGGAGTAGAGGAATGGGCTCAGCACACAGCCCTGTGGTACGCCTGTGTTGAGTGTGATGGTGGTGGAGCAGGTGTGTCCTGACCTAACATACTGGGGTCTGTTGGTCAGAAAGTCCATTATCCAGTGACGGAGGGAGGAGTTGAAGCCCAGGTCTCCGAGTTTAGTGTTCAACTTGGAGGGGATGACAGAGTTGAATGCTGAGCTAAAATCAACAAACAGCATTCGTGCGTATGTGTTGTTATTGTCCAGATGTGTGAGCACAGAGTGCAGTGCAGTGGAGACTGCATCCTCTGTACTCCTATTGCTGCGGTAGGCAAACTGGAATGGGTCCAGTGTGGGTGGGAGGCAGTTTTTCAGGTGTGCTAGGACCAGTCGCTCAAAGCACTTCATTATGATGGGTGTGAGTGCCACAGGGCGGTAGTCGTTCAGGCCTGTCGGGCTGGAGTGTTTCGGCACTGGGACAATGGAGGTGGCTTTGAAGCATGCTGGCACAGCTGCTTGGGCGAGGGACAGGTTGAAGATGTCCGTAAAAACCCCAGTGAGCTGCTCCGCACATGCCCTAAGCACGCGCCCGGGGGTGCCGTCTGGACCAGCAGCCTTTCGAGCGTTGATCCGGCTCAGTGCAGCGTGGACGTCTGTGGAGGTGAGTGAGAGGGGCTGGTTGTCTGCATGAGGTCTGGTCGTGGTCTGTGTCTCTCTGTTGTCTCTATCGAAACGAGCATAAAAGTGATTTAGCTCGTTCAGGAAGGAGACATCTGTGGTTATCGGGGTGGAGTTTCTGGGTTTATAGTCACTGATGGCCTGGATGCCCTGCCACATGCGTCTGGGGTCGGAGTTGGAGAAGTGTTCCTCAACCTTCAGCTTGTAGCAGTGCTTGGCCTTGATGATGCCCCTCCTCAGGTTTGCCCTGGATTCGCTGTAGGCCATTGCATCATCTGATCTAAAGGCGGTGTTGCGGGCCTTCAGCAGGAGATGCACCTCCTTGTTCATCCATGGCTTCTGATTTGGGTACGTGGTGATCTGCTTCCATGTTGTAACACTGTCGATGGTGGTGTTGATATAATCCAGCACAGAAGAAGTGTAGGTGTCAATGTCTGTGTGAGAGCCCAAGGTAGCCTGCGAAGCAAACATACTCCAGTCTGTGTGATGGAACTTGTCCTGAAGTACAGAGTCTGTCCCCGCTGGCCACACTTTAATCGTTGTTACTGATGGCTTCACACGTTGGATGAGTGGGGAGTACTTGGGGATGAGGAACAAAGAAAGATGGTCTGACTGTCCCAGGTGGGGGAGGGGGGTCGTGGTGTAGGCTCCTGCGATGTTTGTGTAAACATGGTCCAAAGTTTTGTTTCCTCTTGTATTGCAGGAATCATGCTGGTGAAATTTAGGGAGCACTGTCTTTAAGTTTGAGTGATTAAAATCACCTGCAACTATAAATGCAGCCTCCGGGTGAGCAGTCTGTTGTTTACTGATAGCGGTGTAAAGTTCCTTCATGGCAGCTTTAGCATCGGCATCAGGGGGGATGTAGGCTGCAGTTACAATAGTGGAGCTGAGCTCCCTTGGCTGATAGAAAGGTCTACATTTAACCATGAGAAACTCAATGTTAGCTGAGCAGTGTCTTCCAATAATGACAGAGTCTGTGCACCAAGCTTTGTTAATATAAATGCACAGCCCTCCTCCTCTGGTCTTACCGGAGTCCTCTGCTATTCTGTCTGCTCGGTGTGTGTGGCGACCGGCTAGCTTGATAGCATCGTCCGGTACTCCGTTGTTTAGCCATGTTTCCGTGAAGATCATGACATTACAGTCCATAATTCTCTTGCTGTGGATGATGCGAAGTCGTAACTCGTCCATTTTGTTCACCAAAGACCGCACATTAGCGAGGAAAATGCTGGGTAACGGGAGACGGTGAGGTGGTTTCTGCTAAAGGAAGAATGTGTCTCTTTTTGATCCAGTTGATTCTGTCCTTGAGCTCCAGCATGAAACCAAAACAAACTGCTGGTTGGACACGCCTCCTGCATACTGAAGCCTCCGCTCTCCTCCAGAGAGTTATGAATAAGAACACACTTAACAGAAACTCAAAATAAATCATAATAGCCCTACTCGTAGCCCTAAATATCTCCAAGAAAACAATACTGCTAAACTGGAAAAGTAGGAAAAAGATCAGCACATCACAATGGTTAGACCTCCTTACACAACAGATATCAATGGAACAACAATCAGCCACACTCAAAAAGAGTTCAACAAAATATACTCCACAATTCTCACCACCATTTTGATGCCGGTGAGTTGATGCCACAGCAGAACCAGGCGGGTAAACGAGGAGGAGAGAGGAAATTAGCACAATTAGCACAACAATTTTAATATAATTTACAATCAGTCTGTATTTGGCAATCATGTGTGTACAACCTATCCCACCAGTTTTATTTTTGCATAATTGTGTTACTATACTGTCCCCATGTGTTTCTTTGTCCTGTTTGCTCATTCACTTATTTTGTCCCTCTTTCTAATTCATTAATTTTATTTACTGACCCTTTTCCCTTTTTTTTTTTTTTTTTTCTTTTTTTTGTCTAAAACTGCTTGCAAAACTGTATCATACCACAGTTTCCCTCTTGTTTGTATGTCTTTTTTTTATTGTGTGGGTGTGTGTATGCACATTGTATGTATGCACCTATACTTTTATTTTGGTGAATAAAAGTATAGGAATAAGAATAAGAACGCACCATAATTAGGCACCATTAAGCACAAGCGGCGGACAAAGTTATCCTTTGCTCGAGCTGCAATCACCTGTGTCGTGCATTGTTGTGTTAGCATGCTAATGTTAGCGCTCTTTAGTTAGCTCGTAGCTTCAAATTGAACATAATTTGACACAGAATGAGCGTGATCTAAAAACACTACCGTGACATCCAAATAATCAGTGAGTATGTTCTTCTTCTCTCTAGTCCTTGACTAAAACAGCTCTAATACACAAGGGGAAAAAGGGGTTTTTGATAGCAGAAAGCTGAACATGGAGGACTGGATCAAAACCCCATTAGAAGCTTCAAAGATTTATTTAAACAACTAATGTTGAACTCGTTGAAGGAGAAATGCAGCGTCTTTGGTTTGGAATCTACTAAATGACCTGCAGATGGCTGCGAGACACAGGCAGTGAGGTCCGTCTGTTCTGCAGCAAAATTCAGATTAGAATCTATCACAGCACAGCCTGAGTCAGGATACTGCTCCAATATTATTAAAACACGCTCACTGGAGATTGTAACAGATCTTTTGACAGCAGCCATCTGAGTAATCAGATCGGCCAAGCAGTTTCTGACCTGCCAGAAATACGTCTTATTGTCCGACAGCCAGGCGCTCGATTCACAGACGATTAATCAGGCTCTACGTCAAGCGCCAATCTGGTGGAAATTTGGCCACTAAAATTAGCTGGGGATGACCAATTCAGGAAAAAACTAAACAGACTTAATGTGTTCAGTGTCTGATCAGTTTATACTTCCATGTTTGATGCAACATCTGGAGGAAGGAGCAAGCTGCTTGCAATAAGATTATATGTAACGTTTCTAACTTTAATGAGGATATGAGTATAAGAGCCCTCTCCTCTGAGGAGAAAACTACCAACAAGCCTGAACCCCACGCATGAGCCACTTCAAACATTCATAGTTGAACTCTCACACACAATAAGTGGAGCTCAGACTTGTTGGACCGTCTGTTAGTCCAATAAAGCTCACAGAGAGACAGATTATTAGTCTTATATTTAAAGGAACAAATCTCATTTAAAGCCTTCATATAATGTAAACAGGTGAGTTTTATAAACATTCAGCTCTAGAGACCCAAACACTTTTGTAACAGTTTGTAGAATTCTAATAAATTATCAATGTGTGAACATAACCTTGACATAATAATAATGATAAAATTAAAGGTTTAATTAGTCGATGGCTTGCAGTGGCTCGACCTGGCAGAGTAAAAAGTTCCCCCTCCCCTCCGAGCTCATCATCTTTATGTGTACAGAACTGAGCTCCGTCAGTGTGAGAGTGCAGCTCCATCAGAGTGAGATTACAGCTCCATCACTGTGAGAGTGTAAGTGCAGCTCCATCAGAGTGAGAGTACAGCTCCATCAGTGTGAGAGTGTAAGTGCAGCTCCATCAGAGTGAGAGTACAGCTCCATCAGTGTGAGAGTGTAAGAGTGCAGCTCCATCAGAGTGAGAGTACAGCTCCGTCAGTGTGAGAGTGAGAGTGCAGCTCCATCAGTGTAAGAGTGCAGCTCCATCAGAGTGAGAGTGAGAGTGCAGCTCCATCAGAGTGAGAGTACAGCTCCGTCAGAGTGAGAGTACAGCTCCATCAGAGTGAGAGTGCAGCTCCATCAGTGTGAGAGTGAAGCTCCATCAGAGTGAGAGTGCAACTCCATCAGAGTGAGAGTACAGCTCCATCAGAGTGAGAGTGAGAGTGCAGTTCCATCAGAGTGAGAGTACAGCTCCATCAGAGTGAGAGTACAGCTCCGTCAGAGTGAGAGAGAGAGTGCAGCTCCATCAGAGTGAGAGTGCAGCTCCATCAGAGTGAGAGTGCAACTCCATCAGAGTGAGAGTACAGCTGAATCAGAGTGAGAGTGCAGCTCCATCAGTGTGAGAGTGCAGCTCCATCAGAGTGAGAGTGCAGCTCCATCAGTGTGAGAGTGCAGCTCTGTCAGTGTTAGAGTGCAGCTCCATCAGTGTGAGAGTACAGCTCCATCAGTGTGAGAGTGCAGCTCCATCAGAGTGAGAGTGAGAGTGCAGCTCCATCAGTGTGAGAGTACAGCTCCATCAGCGTGAGAGTGAGAGTGCAGCTCCATCAGAGTGAGAGTGCAGCTCCATCATTGTGAGAGTGCAGCTCCATCAGTGTGAGAGTGCAGCTCCGTCAGAGTGAGAGTGCAGCTCCGTCAGAGTGAGAGTACAGCTCCATCAGAGTGAGAGTGAGAGTGCAGCTCCATCAGTGTGAGAGTGCAGCTCCATCAGAGTGAGAGTGCAGCTCCATCAGTGCGAGAGTGAGAGTACAGCTCCATCAGAGTGAGAGTGCAGCTCCATCAGTGTGAGAGTGCAGCTCCATCAGTGTGAGAGTGCAGCTCCGTCAGAGTGAGAGTGCAGCTCCGTCAGAGTGAGAGTGCAGCTCCATCAGTGTGAGAGTACAGCTCCATCAGAGTGAGAGTGAGAGTGCAGCTCCATCAGAGTGAGAGTGAAGCTCCATCATTGTGAGAGTGCAGCTCCATCAGTGTGAGAGTGCAGCTCCATCAGTGTGAGAGTGCAGCTCCGTCAGAGTGAGAGTGCAGTTCCGTCAGTGTGAGAGTGAGAGTGCAGCTCCATCAGTGTGGGAGTACATTTTCATCAGAGTGAGAGTGAGAGTGCAGCTCCATCAGAGTGAGAGTGAAGCTCCATCATTGTGAGAGTGCAGCTCCATCAGTGTGAGAGTGCAGCTCCATCAGTGTGAGAGTGCAGCTCCGTCAGAGTGAGAGTGCAGTTCCGTCAGTGTGAGAGTGAGAGTGCAGCTCCATCAGTGTGGGAGTACATTTTCATCAGAGTGAGAGTGCAGCTCCATCAGAGTGAGAGTGCAGCTCCATCATTGTAAGAGTTCAGCTCCATCAGTGTGAGAGTGCAGCTCCGTCAGAGTGAGAGTGCAGCTCCGTCAGAGTGAGAGTACAGCTCCATCAGAGTGAGAGTGAGAGTGCAGCTCCATCAGAGTGAGAGTGAGAGTGCAGCTCCATCAGAGTGAGAGTGCAGCTCCATCAGTGTGAGAGTGCAGCTCCATCAGAGTGAGAGTACAGCTCCATCATTGTGAGAGTGCAGCTCCATCAGTGTGAGAGTGCAGCTCCGTCAGAGTGAGAGTGCAGCTCTGTCAGTGTGAGAGTGAGAGTGCAGCTCCATCAGTGTGAGAGTACAGTTCCATCAGAGTGAGAGTGAGAGTGCAGCTCCATCAGAGTGAGAGTGCAGCTCCATCAGTGTGAGAGTGCAGCTCCATCAGAGTGAGAGTGAGAGTGCAGCTCCATCAGTGTGAGAGTGCAGCTCCATCAGAGTGAGAGTGCAGCTCCATCAGTGTGAGAGTGAGAGTACAGCTTCATCAGAGTGAGAGTACAGCTCCGTCAGAGTGAGAGTGCAGCTCCATCAGTGTGAGAGTGCAGCTCTGTCAGTGTTAGAGTGCAGCTCCGTCAGAGTGAGAGTGCAGCTCCGTCAGTGTGAGAGTACATTTCCATCAGAGTGAGAGTGAGAGTGCAGCTCCATCAGAGTGAGAGTACAGCTCCGTCAGTGTGAGAGTGAGAGTGCAGCTCCATCAGTGTGAGAGTACAGCTCCATCAGAGTGAGAGTGCAGCTCCGTCAGTGTGAGAGTGCAGCTCCATCAGAGTGAGAGTGCAGCTCCATCAGTGTGAGAGTGAGAGTACAGCTTAATCAGAGTGAGAGTACAGCTCCGTCAGTGTGAGAATGCAGCTCCATCAGTGTGAGAGTGCAGCTCTGTCAGTGTTAGAGTGCAGCTCCATCAGAGTGAGAGTGCAGCTCCATCAGTGTGAGAGTGAGAGTACAGCTCCATCAGTGTGAGAGTGCAGCTCCATCAGTGTGAGAGTGAGAGTGCAGCTCCATCAGTGTGAGAGTGAGAGTACAGCTCCATCAGTGTGAGAGTGCAGCTCTTTCAGAGTGAGAGTGCAGCTCCGTCAGTGTGAGAGTGCAGCTCCATCAGTGTGAGAGTACAGCTCCATCAGAGTGAGAGTGAGACTGCAGCTCCATCAGTGTGAGAGTGCAGCTCCAACAGAGTGAGAGTACAGCTCCGTCAGTGTGAGAGTGCAGCTCCATCAGTGTGAGAGTGAGAGTGCAGCTCCATCAGTGTGAGAGTACAGCTCCATCAGTGTGAGAGTGCAGCTCCATCAGTGTGAGAGTGCAGCTCTGTCAGAGTGAGAGTGCAGCTCCATCAGTGTGAGAGTGAGAGTACAGCTTCATCAGTGTGAGAGTGCAGCTCCATCAGTGTGAGAGTGCAGCTCCGTCAGTTTTAGAGTGCAGCTCCATCAGAGTGAGAGTGCAGCTCCATCAGTGTGAGAGTGAGAGTACAGCTCCATCAGTGTGAGAGTGCAGCTCCATCAGTGTGAGAGTGAGAGTGCAGCTCCATCAGTGTGAGAGTACAGCTCCATCAGAGTGAGAGTGAGAGTGCAGCTCCATCAGAGTGAGAGTGCAGCTCCATCATTGTGAGAGTGCAGCTCCATCAGTGTGAGAGTGCAGCTCTGTCAGAGTGAGAGTGCAGCTCCGTCAGTGTGAGAGTGAGAGTGCAGCTCCATCAGTGTGAGAGTGCAGCTCCATCAGAGTGAGTGTACAGCTCCGTCAGTGTGAGAGTGCAGCTCCATCATTGTGAGAGTGCAGCTCCATCAGTGTGAGAGTGCAGCTCCGTCAGTGTGAGAGTACAGCTCCATCAGAGTGAGAGTGCAGCTCCATCAGAGTGAGAGTACAGCTCCATCAGAGTGAGAGTGCAGCTCCATCAGTGTGAGAGTACAGCTCCATCAGAGTGAGAGTGAGAGTGCAGCTCCATCAGTGTGAGAGTGAGAGTGCAGCTCCATCAGTGTTAGAGTGCAGCTCCATCAGAGTGAGAGTGCAGCTCCATCAGAGTGAGAGTGCAGCTCCATCAGTGTTAGAGTGCAGCTCCATCAGTATGAGAGTGCAGCTCCATCAGTGTGAGAGAGCAGCTCCATCAGAGTACAGCTCCATCAGAGTGAGAGTGCAGCTCCATCAGAGTGAGAGTACAGCTCCATCAGTGTGAGAGTGAGAGTACAGCTCCATCAGAGTGAGAGTGCAGCTTCATCAGAGTGAGAGTGAGAGTACAGCTCCATCAGTGTGAGAGTGCAGCTCCATCAGTGTGAGAGTGAGAGTACAGCTCCATCAGAGTGAGAGTGCAGCTCCATCAGTGTGAGAGTGAGAGTACAGCTCCATCAGAGTGAGAGTGCAGCTCCATCAGTGTGAGAGTGAGAGTACAGCTCCATCAGAGTGAGAGTGCAGCTCCATCAGTGTGAGAGTGAGAGTACAGCTCCATCAGAGTGAGAGTACAGCTCCATCAGAGTGAGAGTACAGCTCCATCAGTGTGAGAGTGAGAGTGCAGCTCCGTCAGAGTGAGAGTGCAGCTCCATCAGAGTGAGAGTACAGCTCCATCAGTGTGAGAGTGCAGCTCCATCAGAGTGAGAGTGCAGCTCCATCAGTGTGAGAGTGAGAGTACAGCTTCATCAGAGTGAGAGTACAGCTCCGTCAGAGTGAGAGTGCAGCTCCATCAGTGTGAGAGTGAGAGTGCAGCTCTATCAGTGTGAGAGTACAGCTCCATCAGAGTGAGAGTGAGAGTGCAGCTCCATCAGAGTGAGAGTACAGCTCCGTCAGAGTGAGAGTGCAGCTCCATCAGTGTGAGAGTGAGAGTGCAGCTCTATCAGTGTGAGAGTACAGCTCCATCAGAGTGAGAGTGAGAGTGCAGCTCCATCAGAGTGAGAGTGCAGCTCCATCATTGTGAGAGTGCAGCTCCATCAGTGTGAGAGTGCAGCTCCGTCAGAGTGAGAGTGCAGCTCCGTCAGTGTGAGAGTGAGAGTGCAGCTCCATCAGTGTGAGAGTACAGCTCCATCAGAGTGAGAGCGAGAGTGCAGCTCCATCAGAGTGAGAGTGCAGCTCCATCATTGTGAGAGTGCAGCTCTGTCAGAGTGAGAGTGCAGCTCCGTCAGAGTGAGAGTACAGCTCCATCAGAGTGAGAGTGAGAGTGCAGCTCCGTCAGAGTGAGAGTGCAGCTCCGTCAGTGTGAGAGTGAGAGTGCAGCTCCATCAGATTGAGAGTGCAGCTCCATCAGTGTGAGAGTGCAGCTCCGTCAGAGTGAGAGTGCAGCTCCGTCAGAGTGAGAGTACAGCTCCATCAGAGTGCAGCTCCATCAGAGTGAGAGTGCAGCTCCATCAGTGTGAGAGTGCAGCTCCATCAGAGTGAGACTGCAGCTCCATCAGTGTGAGAGTACAGCTCTATCAGTGTGAGAGTGCAGCTCCATCAGAGTGAGAGTGCAGCTCCATCAGAGTACAGCTCCATCAGTGTGAGAGTGCATATAGCTTTACATTCACAGTCTAAAGAGCAATCAGCACGGAGCACCGACTCTTTTTGAATATCATTAGAACTATCTGCTTTGAGAGTTAGACCTTCACAGGGAGCAGATAGATGGAGAACATGATGAGTCATGTTTGGAGATATTAGCAGCTGCAATTCATTCTGAGTGAATTCCCTTGAAAATATTATTATGCTTTTACACCTACGTGCCCTCATGTTGTTTTTTTTATTTGACCTTTGCTTTCCAACTCCTTTGTAACTAATCCAAATATTAATTGTTTTTAATGACAGGTAAAAATAACGGACATAAAAACAGCCTTTTCTCTTGTTTGGAAAGTGTGGAAGGTGCACTCGGCTCCGTGCTGCTCTGTGGGTCGGCAGCTGCCGTCGTTCTGTACCTACACTCATCTGATGTTTGTCAGTTTGAGGACAGCCTGTCAGCATCCAGACGGTAAAACACTCAAACAGTGAACGAAAACAACAGCCTGCTGCTTCATTTCTATTTAATGAGCGAAGAGTTGAAACAAGCTGTGTACAAGTGCTAAGAAAAGATCCCTGGCAGCTATCGTTTCCTGTCTTATCTTAATGAATCAGTTGATTATCTGCCGTTATGACACCATCACTTCTGTTATCTTAATCCATCGGCGCCCCGTGGACTCCCCCGCCACACTCCACACTATTTACAATTAACAATCTGATATCATCTCAGTCTAACTGCTGAGAGCAGAAGCCAGGGGAGGTGTGAGGGTATTCCAGAAGCCTTTTTTCTCCAAGAGGAGAAATGTGCCGCAAAATGGACTTTAGATTTACTGCTATTGATTAGGGGAAGCTATACCAAATAGATGTGGCTGTAAACAAATTATTGCGGTGTCGCAAGGAGTTATGGATCTCTGCATCAGATTATTTAAACCCCTAAAAGGTCGGAATGATGATTATGATGAATCATGCCACGCTGGATAGATAATCTATTCTTAATTATGATGAAATTGAATATGTTTGGGAGGCATTATACGCCGGCCCGTGGCCTTATGAGAGGCTATTAATGGAAGGAGAGAGAGCGAATGAGAGGCTTTTGTTGTGTCGGGAAACAGGTCGACAGCCTTTCAAACATTGTTAGAAGTGATGGGCCGTGATCCGCACAGAGCTGAGGAATGGAAATGCTGAGGATTAGTGGTGTCCCTGTGGGCCATGCCATCCAATTCACTGCGATCACACGTGTGTTTGTGTGGGATAATTGTGATGCACGGAGTGTGTGTCGGCGTGTTAAGCACACATCCACCAACACTGACCAACGAGTGCATCTTAACTTCATCCAAGGACAAATCCTTCAACCCAACCAAGGAGCAATGAGCAGAGGATCGAGATGTGTCGTCCTCATCAGATCATCTCTGACCTGTTACAATAAAAAATGATTAACATGAAAATGTGTTGAGAGGATTTTCAGCATTCCAGACATGTTTGAGTCTTTGAACCCGACAGAGTTGAAGAAATCGAAGGCTTTTATTTGGAACAGAATTCTTGTCATGCCTCCTTCCCTGACGGTCGTGAGTTTAAAGAAAGATTTATCCTTTTCAAACTAGAAATGTGCAAAGAAAGGTTTATCAGGGCTGTGAGCCTCATGCAATCATGGTGTTACAATTACAGACAAAAATGTTCCAATCAATTTTGACTTAATTGCGTGCTATTGTGTCCCTTTAAGTACACCGTAGTTAAGCTGCTGCAGGAAGACCCAGTGATGGAACATAACGACCCTGCTGCACAATTGAATGTCTCATTTCAGTCTTAAAAAAAGCTGAGACAGCGCAGCGGACATTTCATAGTAAAATGCACCTTTTATCAAACTCAAAAAAATACCAATCAACCAGCTTAACATACAGGTGAAGCTGATCAGACTGATGTCAGCGATTAAGTGCAATTAAAAAAATGTCTTCTTTTGACAGCTTGACTTAAAGGAGCAGTATGTAACTCTGACCCCTAGTGTTTGAAGTGAGTACTGCAGTCTAAATTCTAAACATTGTCGAGCTGTCTCCCCCCGCCCCCTCTTCTCTAGAGTTGATGCTCACACAGGTCACCATGTGGTGGACACTGAAACTTCAGTGTTTAGCCAGCTCTGCATGGGTCTGTAAACCTTTCTGTGTTCTAACCTCTCTCCATTTTTCAAAAGCATCTCCAATATTGATCCTAGTTTGAGCACGTTTCTGCTCGTGGAGCTTATTAGAAACATGCAGAGGCTTTTTAGGTCGGGTACAATCACTTCTATCTGAACCACTTCTCTTGACCGCTTCCATCGCTGCAACACCTGTTGACCTGATAACTGCTCTCATATCTGACAAACCGAGGGGCGTCCAAAACGGCCATGTAGGGGGGGGGCCTTAAAAGCGCCTACCTTCTCTGGTCCAAACAAATCCAGAGCATTCAGGACCAGAATCTAAAGTTAGAAGGAGGACATACTGGCTGCTGCATTGTTGTCAGAGAAGCCAGCACTTCAACATAGCATGTTTCCTTAATGTCTGATCAGATAGTAAGCTCACTTTATCATTACACATCTCACTGAGCGACAGATATAATTATAAATGTTTCCTGAAGGGGGAGCTGTTTCTGAAATAACTAACTTAAACCTGTCTCTTATTGGTCTACCTGAAGACCAGGTTGAGCATACATTTTAATTCACCTGCCAAATCTGATGCATCAAGGTCACACACTTCTTACAGCTTTACTGGTTGAAAACAGAATGGTGTGATCAATGAGCACAGTATGTCGACATTTCTTTCAGTTTAAAGAAGTGGTTCTATATTTCCTCTTAAAAGTCTGTGTTGTTGAATAACAAGGAGCTGGAGCTGTTAACTGCTCTAACCTGCACTGACCCCTGAAGACCGACAGATCCAGACTCCTTTTATAGCTGGTTTGTTTTGCTGTGAGTGTCATCAGTGAGGAAGTATATTTCTGTGTAAGTAAAAGGACAGCAAAGGGAGAAACAAAGCTTATTATCAAGCTGCAGCATGTCTTTATTCCAACACCTCTGTCAGAGTTTTGACACGCTCGTTCAAACAGAGTCTGAGCCTCCAGCCTCTAAGTGGAACAATCCCAACATGACATCGGACGACTGATACCGCCGTGTTGCTAGGACACATGCTGTCTGTGCTGCGCGCTGACTGGAGAGCTTCTTACTTTATATACAGAACACACATACGGAGGACAGAGATCAAAGATGGAGG
>NC_089203.1:1613766-1771266 GCF_963930695.1 Labrus bergylta | reverse complement strand
GCTCGCTCTCTACCTCTTGCGTGCTCTAGCTCACACTCAAAGAGCGTCACCGATGACTTTAGGAGTTTATACTGTGAGTTTACTTACCACTGAATGAGACATGAGACAACATAGTTTCTACACAATGCAAGAAATGAGCTGAGGTTCACTTCTGGAGGGACGGCACTCTGTATGTGAGTGAGGGGGTGTGGCTTTAGAGGGAGCACAGAGGGGAGGGGGGGAAGTAGACGGTGCACTGAGGGAATGCTACTTTCAGAATCATGCTAGTTTCTTTTAAATGTCCTACTTCGCCTTTAATAGTCAGGCTAGTTATTCCTAAATTAAGGTTTGAAATAAATGCATTAATTGTTTTTTAATCTTTATTAACCTCATGTTATTTTGTCCCTTCAGGCTCTCCGTAGATAGTGGTCCTCAGTGTCTCCCTGTAGTGTCAGTGATGTAAAAGAAGGACACTGCTGCATCTTTGAATGTCTCATTTAACAAACTCTCAGACAGCTCAGCTGACGAGTCCAGTCTCAGGCTTTCATGTTGACCTGCCTCACAGGGATCAGCACCTTTACCTGCCTGATGACATCACCATCACATCCTCCCCTGATAGGTCTGAAATGATCAAATAAAAACTCGCATGGACACTTGTTACGAGGGGATTCCTGGCCCCTGACCTCGACCGTACAGTGAAAGGGACTCGTGTATGAACAGCATTTAAGGGTTAAATATAAGGCCCTCTCCTCACACCGTCACAGTTATGTTGGTAATGACCTTCTGGTGAGAAGAAAATGTCATTCTGCAGACTTGTTAAAGTATGTGGGAGTCGTGAAAAGAAGGAGGTGACATCTTCTCTGTGGCCAAGGACATCTCCAGCTCTCGCTCCGTACATTAGGACTGTTTTTGAGTGTGTGTATGTTTCATATTTATTTATATCATACCACACGCAGCAGGAGCAGCACCTGGGCCTGCTGGGGAGATTAAAATATTGACATCGTTGGCTTTGTCTTACTAAACAGGTTAGTGCCAGCAGCTCTGAGGCCGAGTGGGTTTAGTATGCATGGCGGTGGTTTGTAGCCGCTGCAGCACAAAGGACATCATCCTCCCTGTGTAAACACACGTGTGTTCTAATCCGTGTTCACTGGATATTGTAATAGCTTTTATTACTGCACAAACAAAAAGCTTCTCATTACCTCACAAACATCACCCGGAGACCCCTGCAGGATTCGTCTCCACAACAACAGCGTATCAGGTTTCCCCCGTAACAGAGAGACCTTTTCTCATTACGTCGACTCTCATGAGATCTCTCCCTCTTATTGCCCGCACAGCCGCATTGATCTCTTCTTATTACACTCAGATTTTCTGCTGTTATATTGAATTATTTTCACATCAGATCTGTTCAGGTTATAAGGTGTTTTGTCATTGTGATCCCAGAATGCAGAGTTACCGAAATATGGAGAAAAGATTGGAGTTTAATGGGGAAGGAGATCAACATTAGTGACGGGGACGGCAGAGCCCGAAGGTGACATCTAGAGTTGCATATCAGAGGAGATGTGGGTGTAGGTGGGTGGTGTCTTCAGGTGCTCTGTCAGAAGATCGGAGCCTTTTCAAACATGAGATGATGATTCTGTTAAACTCGGACACAGTCTTATTCTGAATTAGATTAAAGGGAAGAAACATCAAAACATAATGCAGCTTTTTAATCCAGATGAGGTCAACAAAAAGAGTCAAGAAGAATCAATTCATTCGAGAGCAGAATCCTTAATATTTACTTTTTTATTTTTACAACTTTAAAGGTCCACTCAGTGAGATGTGTAGTGAATGAAATGATGAAGGTATCTTACTATCTGATCAGACATTAAGGAAACATGTTATGTTGAAGTGCTGGCTTCTCTGACAACAATGCAGCAGCCAGTATGTTCTCCTTCTAACTTTAGATTCTGCTCCTGAATGCTTTGGATTTGTTTGGACCAGAGAAGGTAGGGAAGGCTTTTAAGGCCCCCCCCACATGGCCGTTTTGGACGCCCCTCGGTTTGTCAGATATAAGAGCAGTTATCAGGCCAAACCAACAGGTGTTGCAGTGATGGAAGCGGGCAAGAGAAGTGGTTCAGATAGAAGTGATTGTACCCGACCTAAAAAGCCTCTGCATGTTTCTAATAAGCTCCACGAGCAGAAACGTGCTCAGACTAGGATCAATATTGGAGATGCTTTTGAAAAATGGAGAGAGGTTAGAACACAGAAAGGTTTACAGACCCATGCAGAGCTGGATAAACACTGAAGCTTCAGAGTCCACCACATGGTGACCTGTGTGAGCATGGACACTTATATGTTTCCTGATTTAAAGCCTCTTGTTATTATCTCATGTGGAACTAGAGGAACTCCACCTCCAGGTTACAATACTTTTCAGTAAACTCTGGGAGCATAATGGCGCTCTTTTTGACCCTGAGCCTGTTTCAACCTCCGCCCTGCAGGAACATCCATCCTCGTGATTAGAGTAAAGAGAATGTCCCTTTGTGTGCTTCAATCTATAAAATAAATTAATCAGATGTCTCTAAGCAGGCCCTCCGTCTTTAAGGAGCACAGAGAGGAACATTTGTCCCAATTAGCAGCACGTGTAACACTCACCACAATTAGAGGCGGCGTCTGAACTTTAGCTTTAAACACATCCATCTTGTTAAATTTCCTGAACGGGACGAGCAATGAGCAAATGGAAATCAATAAGTCCCCATTGATCAGGCACACACACACACACACACACACACACACACACACACACACACACACACACACACACACACACACACACACACACACACACACACACACACACACACACACACTGTGAAGACTTTCTGAGGATGCTTGTGGAGCTGAGTTCAGCAAGTTGATGTTTATTTTAGTAAGGGGATTAAAATATTGTAATAACAGGAGAGATGGTTGTTTGGAGGAAATGTTCAAAGCATGGTTCATCTTTACACGTGACACCACCGTGTCACAACTCATGAAAAACTTTAAAACAGTGTCAGGAAGCTGTAAAGCATGACGCCATGAAACCCCGGCTGGGTTATTTTAATGAACCTTTGTATGATGTCTTTTAAGCCGTACAACCCATACTCTTTTCATGAACCTAACCCTTGCTTTATATTACCAAACTTAAAGGAAGAATGTGTGACTTTTTGATCCAGTAGATGTCGTCCTTGAGCTCCAGCATGAAACCAAACAAACTGCTGTTAGGCCACGCCTCCTCCATATGGAAGCCCCTACTCTCCTCCAGAGACACACCTCCAACCCTGTACACCTAAAGGAGTTATGACGCACCATAATTAAGCACCATTAAGCACAAGCGTCAGACAAAACTGTCCTTGTCTCGAGCTGCAATCACCTGTGTCCTGCATTGTTATGTTAGCATGCTAATGTTAGCGCTCTTTAGTTAGCTCGTAGCTTCACATTTCATGTAAATTAACACAGAATGAGTGTGATCTAAAAACTCTTATTAACATCCAAATAATCAGTGAGTATGTTCTTCTTCTTCTCTCTAGTCCTTGACTAAAACAGCTTTTATACACAAGGGGAGGAGCCATGTTTACAGCCTGGTTCAAAAAACCAAATAGGTGTGATTAGCTCATGTCTCGATCAACACACACTGTACGGGGGGGTGAATGTTTTGATGACTCATCAGTTTTGATTTGATGAAGGATAAGAGTTATTCACAATAAGGCGTGTAGCTGACCTGATTGACAGGTGGGCGTGGTGTAACGGTTTGTCAGGAGCTTTAAAACCCGCCTCAGCTCCAGCTCTCAGCCTGTCGTTAGGTTGACTGAAAGTTAGACTGAGACAGCATTTCCAACATGGAGACTGCCATCGATGGGACTCCAGCGCCCCCTGCAGGAACAGATGGGTGACGTCACTCAGACTTCACAGTCGGGAGAGCTTTAAACCCTTTGACTATAAAAGTTCCAAAGAATCGTGGACAGAGTCTGAAAATTGGGGCGAGAGAGAGAGAGAGAGAGAGAGAGAGAGAGAGAGAGAGAGAGAGAGAGAGAGTGGGGAACGACATGCAGGAAAGGAGCCACAGGTCAGATTTGAACCCGGCTGCACACTTGAAGGACTACAGCCTCCGTACATGGGGCGCTAACCACTCGGTACGGGCGCCGCTAAGTAAAGTCTTCAGATGGATGTGATCATGCTATTTGCTGCTTTCCCTTTAACCATGAATATGTTTGGATATATTTAGTTTTAGTGAGCCGTGAGGTTTCAGAGCATCGAGTGTAGAACTGAGACATGATGACATATTACAACCGCTTCACCTCATTATCACCGTGACACATCCACTCAGGTGACAGCGATATGATGTTTCCAAACATTACCATCATTGTGTGACTGTTTGAACGGCAGCTCCGGTCGACGCTGAGATGTGTGAAGGCTGACAGACAATTCAGCTCTCACCTGAATCAATAAGCGCTTTAATTTATCATGAATTGCTGCTGGCTTCAAAAGAGCCGAAAGAACGTGCTGACACGGAAATCCAGATTCCTTCCATACCTCAAACGCTTTGTTCAAATACTCCAATTAATCCCTCACGGCCGTTCGCATTGACGCCCTCACGCTCTTCAAACTACTTATAATAAAATTACAACCTCTCGGAGTTACAGAATTAATCAGCCGAATGAGATTAATTAATGGTGATAGCGGAAAGAAAAGCTCACCACCACATTCAGACGCACTTCATGTGAGGCGTGAAAAAGCTCGCGTGGTAACTTTTTATTTGGACTGAAACGTTTTTACAGCCTGTTGAAAGACGTCTCCTTCACCGCTTAAATTCAACTTTCAGTTTGGTTAAACTTGTTAAACTAGGTTACATAGTTTAACCTTAGCTTCCCTCAGTGGTGATGTTGTTTAAGGTCCATGTGCTTCATATTTTCATAAACGTCACATGAAGAAAACATGAAGACGATGTAAAGGAGTCGTGTCCTGACATCATCGGCAGCTCTTCACCTGGAAACTCGTTCACTCAAGGCAGATTAGCTTCTCCTCCTCCCGCCATTATTGTTCTCAAAGCTAACATCAGAAGTCCCGCCCCTTCTTGATTTTGATTGGTTGGTGAGGGAGAAGTGACATTGAAGTGATATCTCAGGGTTGGCTGAGGCTGTGGGGGAGGGGCCTAATGTTCATGGGGCCAGATAAATCCTGGAGATGCTCCTGCATCAGACAGCCCGGTTAAAAGTTTGCAAACAGCGTATAATAAGAATAGCTTGGAGTTCTATAGCACCTTTCGAGAAACCCAAGGACGCTTAACAGTACAGCAAAGAAAGAAACAACACAAAACAAAAAAAATATGGAAAAAGAAATGGGTGCTGGGGGGGGGGGTTAACTGAGGCTGAATGCATTGATGAACAGGTGGTGTTTGAGCCCGAACCGAACTCCATTACAGTAGTCCATAGAGCTGTGCATCTTCACTGGTCTTAAGATTCGATTCGATTACGATTATCCAGTCAATGATTCGATTCGATATCATCATGATGCATCACGATTCATCCTCAATTTTCTATTTTACTGCACATGGTTACTTTTTCATAAACAGAGTCAAACAGTCCTATGAACTCCTTTTGTATAATTTAAAAAGTGATTAAGAAAACTTTATTTATCAATATCTTTACATTGTATGTTAAAATTAATACATTATAGAGGTAGCCTACAGTACAGTATAGGTAATAAGTTTACGTTTTTGTGTGTTTAGTTTATTATACGAGACAAAGATGTTTTTAAGTCACTGTGTTTAGTTTATTATACGAGAGAAAGATGTTTTTAAGTCTCTGTGTTTAGTTTATTATACGAGACAAAGATGTTTTTAAGTCTCTGTGTTTAGTTTATTATACGAGAGAAAGATGTTTTTAAGTCTCTGTGTTTAGTTTATTATACGAGACAAAGATGTTTTTAAGTCTCTGTGTGTTTAGTTCATTATACGAGACAAAGATGTTTTTAAGTCTCTGTGTGTTTAGTTTATTATACGAGACAAAGATGTTTTTAAGTCTCTGTGTATTCTCTTCTCAGGACGTTGTAGTCTTTAGCTGTGAGCTTTGTTCAGGGTTAGTTTTATTTCTGTTGTTTATTTCAGACAAGTTGTGTTAAGTTGCTACTGCTGTAAACACTCCATTTCCTGATAAGAATGTTTCACAATTAAAGCACTACAACTTCAGATAGGCCAGGGACTTTTATTGTGAAGAACTTGTCGGAAGTAGAAAGTGTTTATCATCAAGGATTATTATCAAGGAATGCAGCTTTAGCGGAGGAGCACAGGAGTCTACTGTGTTTACAGCCGCTCACTTTATCACAAGTCACCACCACAGCCCCCTTCTTTTAGTTATCCTGACCTTAAGACAGCGAGGCATCAGTTTAAACACACCTTTAGCTGTGATGAAGATGCTAACCCGAGCTGTGGTCGGCTAAAGAGACACCGAGTCAAGCCGTTTCAGCCTGCAGTGGAGCACTGTGGTCTGAGCGTGCAGGACCAGCTGACTCTGCTCATAAAGTCAGCAAGCACAGGACCGGGACTCAATTTATGTTGTTTTCTATCACAAATCCCTCTGTTAGCCTACGTTACTTTCATTACACACCACCGTGTGTGTTTAGATCAAACAAACTCACTCAACGCTGCTCAAAACAACCACATTTAGCGGTTAGCAGATACTTTTTCATAATCGATTCCGTCCTGTCCCTGCATCGATGCATTAATCTTCTAGTCTGCATCGTGATGCATCGATTAAATGATTCATTTCAACAGCCCTAGTAGTCCAGGCGGGAGGTAATGAAGGTGTGACTGAGGGTCTCTGCCACGGGGTGATGGACTTGATGTGGAATTTAAAAGAAAAGGTGGAGTCCAGAATGGGGCCTTGGGGGCCACAACCATGAGCTCAATCTTGCTGCTGTTGAGTCTGAGGAGGTATAGATTTATATAGAAACAGAATAAATAAAAGGGGAAAAAAACTGAAGATCTTATTATGGAAACGTAATAACATTGAACAAATACTGCAGCGTCTTCTTCTTCTGCTTAATACTCTGTACAGTAAGACTTAATGTTCAAAGATTTTATTTTTTCTACTTTTGGTACTTTCTTCTTCAGCAGTGTGGCCCCAGAGTCCCCTCCCCCACTCATTAAAGGCCCCCTAACAAGCAGGGTCTAATCCCACGTAAAGCTCTGAGTCTGGTGGTGCCCCTGGACACAACAGACTCACTTTTATAATTGGCAGCCCCTGATTAATGCATGACTACCCTCAGCCTCCAGAGGAACTCAGCGGATCTATCAAAACTCCAAATGTTCTCCCAGCCATATGCATCCCTTGTTAACCCGCCATCACTCCGCTGCTGTGAGGAGTCAGTGAAGCGGAGCTGAGTGGCAGAAGCAGCTCTGCAAACACATCACGGGGGGAAGGTCCGCCATGAGGATGTCTGGGCTTTACTGAGGAGTGGGAGGTCACCGTCTGCAGACACAGAACTAGTTTGTCTAATTGACAAAGATGTTGTGCATGAATTAAGATGTCAGACCGATCTCTGCCCGACACAAACCGCTTACTGTAACTATCGCTGTGAACAGACCCAAGGAAGTAAGTCTATGCACAGTTTAATAATTCAATGTAGGTTCTGTAGGTGGGAACAGCCTGCTGCGATGGAAGCCCAGGAGGCCTACCCCCTGAAGCCCAGCCACCACCATCAGACTGCGTCGTCCCCACAACCACCACCGTCCTCATTCATGCACATCCTGCTCCGACTTCCACCTCAGCGGAGAGGAAGTGTGGACGACAGGAACGCCAGGAATACTATTACTAATACTATTAATATTAGCCCATATGCTTTATTAAGGCGCCTCGAGGTAACACTTGTTATGAATTGGTGCTATACAAATAATGATTGATTGATTGGTTCAATGTGCAAGCAGACAAACCAGCAGAAACACACTACATGCAGTTTAACATCTTGCTAACACTGTTAGCACACGCTGTTGTGATGAAAACAGTGGAGATGAGCCTGCTATAAACCTGAAACGGTGACTGGAGATTTCCTGACATAAAGTGTTGTGGAAGGGGAAGGCTTCAGCGAGCTTCCAGTGCAGGCACAGTGGGACCTTTTTGTGTTGCAGACATCTTTCCCACTTTGTTTCATCGAGGTGTGCAGGGAGGTAAAAGTCCAGAGTGGTTCATCTGAAATCCTTCTTTCTGTGCATCAGATTAACCCGGCGCTGTGAGGTGAGCGTGAACCAGCCCGACCTGGATTAAAGTAAACTTTTCCTCCAACCAAAACACTGATCGTGTATTCTGTCGACCAATCATGGGGTTCCAGGAGTCACCGCAGAGAAGATTAAAGTACTATTTCTCACAGAAGCCAAGAGGAGCATGTTTGTCCCCGGTGTACGGAGTCAGGGTCCAGAGAGAGTGGAGATGTGTAGTGATTCATGGCCCTGCTGCGTGTGTGTGTGTGTGTGTGTGTGTGTGTGTGTGTGTGTGTGTGTGTGTGTGTGTGTGTGTGTGAGAGGGGTGGGATCCTGATGGATGGATGGATGGATGGATGGTTGGGTGACAGTGAACAGATGGAGGCTCTGATGGATTGCACTGACATTAGATGTGAAAGAGGAGCGGGGCTCTGGGTCAGGAGACACAGCCGCTCTGCACGCCTCGTCATTTTCACATCTCCGCCAGTTCCTCCCCGTCTTCTTCTCTTCTGGTTGACTGCTGCTCTCTCTGATCTCTGGTCTGACCAGGACCCCGAGAGGAAATAAGGATTTACATTTTCTGAGAAATAACTTCAAATGTGGCCCGAACGCCGGTTTGGATTGAAATATGAACTGAAAAGATGTCTGTGGTCAGAGAAAACATTGTCAAGTCGAAGGTCAACTTCCCCTTGTTCAGTGTTGGAGAAGACTTTGGATTTGCGTTTCTTGCCTCGCGGTGACAGGAATCTTTCATCGGCCAATCAGGGAGAATGTGAAGGCTCGTTAGCTGAATGTGGGCGTTCAGGTAGGCGTCTGTCGGCCAGCAGCCGCTCTTCAGGCTGACATTAGTAACCTGAATGTGAGGAGTGTCAGGGAGCTTGATCAGTTTCTAAACTCTCCGGCTACAGAAGATGTTTTACAGACCTGAGAGGAGACTCAGAAGGATGTTTGAACACTCAGTCTTTTTTATATCACCCACCTGCACACAGTGCTGGCACAGACAAAGTCATCAAACACGACCGACTTCCTGATAACTGTTAGAGGAATAATCCCTCTGGATCAACACTTTCGACCCTCTGACAGTGTGAAGACTATTTTAGATATTTTTGGTCCCTTTCTGAGATCGGACAGCTGAAGAGAGAGCGTGCATGTTCAGCTGAGAGAGCGGAACTGAAAGAAACATTAGCAAATCCTCAATGGGTTAATGGCCAGACTATGAAATGGCACCTAACTGTGAAAACTCTCAGTCAGCCTGGGGTCGCCGAAGTTGAGTCGTCTGAATCTGGCAATAGGCAACCTCCATGTTTATTTATAGATCTTTATATCTGAGTTAGGAATGGAGACACAGCAGCCCGTGAAGTCTAATCTACAATATTGATTGAGTTTGTGCATGAATGCAGTGAAAACGGAAGTAAACAAGAGTTGGAAATAGACCGTGTACCAATGTGTATGTGTGCGTGTGTGTGTGTGTGTGTGTGTGTGTGTGTGTGTGTGTGTGTATGTTAGTGAAAACGTGTGTGTCCTTTTGCCATCTGTTGACGGAGATGTCACGTTCCATAATGATCCCTGCCTCATAATCACCTCATCAGTCACAGTTCCTCAGCGACACACTGCAAACACACACACATACACACACACTCTTCAGTTCCTCGACAGGTTCACTCAACACCTCGAACCTGCCGATGCACTCGGCTCAGCGGACTGGTTAGCAGGTGTGTTAGCACATGTGTTAGCATGTGTGTTAGCAGGTGTGTTAGCACTGCTGCTTTCGGTGCTCTGAGCACTAAGGTGATAATTTTTCTTTGCACTAACTTTTCAGTTAAATGAATCCAACAGAGTTGTTGCTAGCTTCCCGGCTCTGGCCTAATTGTGACTCTAGTTTTCCGCCTCTGTAGGTGTGTAATTGCATCCTCGTCTCCAGGCTCCACCAGGCAGCCTCCTCTCCGCTGGAGTAGCAGGAACACAAACACAATTGATGTCCAATGATTCCTCTGGTTGCATAGCTGAAGGAGATAGTGGAGAGGGACACGTTAAAACCAAACCTTAAAGACATGATAGATTAAACTATCAGAAGGATTGGATTCACTGTGGTCACGATGATGATCCGATTATTGTTCTGTTGGATTGCAAACTTTTCAATTCAATTCAATTTATTTTGTATAGCGTCAACTTATAACAAGTGTTATCTCAAGACACTTTACAAAAAGCAAGTAAAATACCTTACTCTTTGTCTGTTAACATTACAAAAGAGCAGGTAAAAAGACCTTACTCATTGTTATGTTACAAAAAGCAGGTAAAAGACCTTACTTATTGCTATATTACAAAGACCTGGCCTATCCATCATGAGGAAACTGAGGCCTTTAATTTGAAATATAATTTATTCTGAAACTTTCGTCACTGGTGTTCATGTCAAACGATCGCTGTTACGGCCCGCTGTTTATTTTCTCTGACCAGGACCCCGAGAGGAAATAAGGATTTACATTTTCTGAGAAATAACTTCAAATGTGGCCCGAATGCCTGCTTGGATTGAAATATGAACTGAAAAGATGTCTGTGGTCAGAGAAAACATTGTCAAGTCAAAGGTCAACTTCCCCTTGTTCAGTGTTGGAGAAGACTTTGGATTTGCGTTTCTTGCCTCGCGGTGACAGGAATCTTTCATCGGCCAATCAGAGAGAATGTGAAGGCTCGTTAGCTGAATGTGGGCGTAGGCGTCTGTTGGCCAGCAGCCGCTCTTCAGCCGCTCTTCAGCCGCTCTTCAGGCTGACATTAGTAACCTGAATGTGAGGAGCGTCAGGGAGCTTGATCAGTTTCTAAACTCTCCGGCTACAGAAGATGTTTTACAGACCTGAGAGGAGACTCAGAAGGATGTTTGAACAAAAACAGTCTTTTTTATATCACCCACCTGCACACAGTGCTGGCACAGACAAAGTCATCGAACACGACCGACTTCCTGATAACTGTTAGAGGAATAATCCCTCTGGATCAACACTTTCGACCCTCTGACAGTGTGAAGACTATTTTAGATATTTTTGGTCCCTTTCTGAGATCGGACAGCTGAAGAGAGAGCGTGCATGTTCAGTGAGACC
Source organism: Labrus bergylta (assembly GCF_963930695.1). Lineage (NCBI taxonomy): Eukaryota > Metazoa > Chordata > Actinopteri > Labriformes > Labridae > Labrus > Labrus bergylta. The sequence continues at coordinate 1,759,992 of NC_089203.1, read as the reverse complement.
TCTGTGTGTGTGTGTGTGTGTGGATCTCCACAGGTGGAGCTACGTGATTAGCTGGAGGAGCAGACCAACTACCAGATTTTGTTCCCCACCGTGTCTTCAGCTGGCAGCCCTCCCGTTCCCAAACCAAGTCCTCTACAGACTGAGCTTGTGTTGTGCATATTAAATCCTTGTTGAAGTTTCAAACGTTAGTCCTGCATTTTGTTTGGGGACTGGGGAAGAAACATGTATTTTTTATATCTATTATGTTGCACATATACCTACATAACAAACACTTGGTGTTGAGGTGTCAAAAGTAGATCAGGTGATACCTGGAGAGAGGGGGGGTCATGATGATTGGAAGTACCCTCATGGACCCCCCTGGTCAGGCTTTGTACATGGCAATCCCCAACCTTCCAGTTGAGAGATGGCCGACTCTACCAACCCGACATGACCATCACTCCACCATCTTACAGGATCAGAAGCCTGTGTTGTTTGAGTGTGTTTCCCCCGAGGACCCCTCCCCTGTTTCTGTACAAAGACCTGGATATAGGAAGTGTGTCGATGCTTTGTGTCCTTTAACCTTTTAACCTTCTTCTTCTCTCTAAATGCCCACTTACTCTGACTCTGCTGAGTCCCCCTCCCCCCTCCTTCCCCTCCTCCTAAAACCTCTGACCTTGCCTCTTTGTAACATCACAGTAACAAATGAAAGAGATTCTCCCGTTGTGCTGCAGGAGCAGCTTTTCTACCTCTCAGGACCCTGACTGTAGTTTCCTGTAGTTGCCTGTAATCCGTCATCGTGGCTGTATGTGTCCTTGTAAAGTTGAAATCTACATACAGCACAGTGATACACGCTGCGGTATGCCTGGCACTTATCCAATCATGGCTGCTGACTTTTTAAGCATATGCACATCTAATTTCCTCCAGAGGCTATGCAGGCAAAATGAAATTTCCATAACATTTGTAAGGGAACATTTCCTCCGAGCACATTGATGTATTGAACCGCTTATTGAGTTTGAAACACTTTTTAGGGCCGCTGAAAGGAACGAATGCACGCTGACCATGAAAAGACAGATGACATTACGAGTGAGCAAGAGAAAGGGAGAAGCAAAGCGTAATGAGAGGAAAGATATTTCAATATCGCAGGATGCCGAACTCCCCGTGAAATCGAGCAATTTCCTCTTTTTAATTCCGCTCCTGTTTCTCTGTCAGGATGACGGCGTCGTCGTAACCTCGGCACATCCAATTTGTGTCACATAACTTTCTGAACAGGAGCGGGAACACATTAACACAGAACATTTAATTGAATCTGCTCAAATCGAATTAAGACGGTTTGCTTGGCAGCGTGGATACAAGTCAATATTTGCTCAGCAGCTTGGCACAGAAGTCTCTATCTCCTTCCCCTCGCCTCATGACAGAGCAGATGAAGTAATGGGAAGGTGAATGGGAGATGTGATGAGTGATGCTCCATCCTCTTAATCACGGCTCTGGAGAGAGGATGGAGGAATCTCAACACTTTTTTCATTTTGGCCCAGAGCACCGCCGCCTACTCTCAACCTGAGCGACTCCATGACGCCTCTCCTCCGCCTAATGAGAGACGCGAGGATGAAGGGAGGAGAGACAGAGGAGAGGACGGAGAGCTGAGGCCGGGTCGAGGCAAACTGAGACGCTGTCTGCGGCTTGACAATTACCAGACGGCCATTGTAGCCTCTCTAAAAGGACTCCCACACGCTTTAGCTTTTGAGATCAGCTTCTCTCCTCTCAAGTTGGACTCTCATTAGAACTGAAAGCATCAACAAACACACGGCTGGGAATCGTGTTGCATGCTAACAGACGGAGTGAATACCGTGGTTACTAAAAGTACAGAACATGTTTATTCAGAATCAGCAGTAACACACCGGATGCTGACTTGTGATACAACAAATTGTAAACTAAACACTGTGATTGGACGTCCTGAGGAGTAAAGCCTGATGGGTCTCCCCGGGTTAACGTGGTGAAAACCTGAAGACCCTGTCTGAGTCTGAGGCCCGTCCAGACTAATAACAGCGTATCCTCACTCGACCCGACGGATCCACACGAGGTGGCTGTGTCTGGCTTTTGTTTGTTGTAGATCCAGCAGTTTTCCAATAGGGCAGCTCGGTCCCTGACCCAATGCTTGTAAATATGACGATCCTGGTACGTCTCAGTGTTATGTATGCACGACAGCCAGTGTGCCTGAGGGAGTTACGACACTCTCCTCTCCCAGCTCCGTACCTTCATCCGACAGGGGTGGCCTCGGTTGGTGTCAGAAGAGTTGGCACCCTACCGGCGGGTCAGAGAGGAGCTCCTGTGTTCGCCACTGGTTCAGTCACGACCCGTGTGGTCACCGACTTCCTGGCTTTGCTGTTTGCTCGATGGGGAATTCCTAATTCCATCACAACGGATAATGGCCCGCAGTTTACCTCTGCTGAGTTTGCAGCCTTTATGGACAACGGAGGCATCGTACACATTTGCACCGCACTTAACCACCCCGAGGCCAACGGCGGGGTCGAGAGATTTAACCAATCATTGAAGAACGGCATTAGAGCACATCTAGCAGATGGTCTTCCCCTCTCAGCTGCACTGCTCCAGACCCTGCTGCACTATCGAGCAACACCACACCCAACTACAGGTAGCTCTCCAGCCCGTCTCATGATCGGCCGAGACTTGCAGCTTCTACTTGATCGGCTCCGACCACCTGTTGCTACAGAGGCCGCAGCAGCACACTCGGCCCAGCAGAGAAGGAGGGTTGCGGACAAGCAGAGCCAGATGAGGAGGAGGAGAGCACGCCCACCCAGTTTCACGGTGTTGGACTCGGGTCGGATTCGTCGACCGCACCGAAGCCACAAACTGCTGTCCTTTTGGTCCACACCGATGCAGGTCTGTGAACAACTTGGGCCCGCAACATTTCGCCTGTCGGATGGTTCGCGCTGGCATGCCAGTTGACTTCAGAAGGTCACACCGCCTCCTTTTATGCACCCCGATTCCCTAGAGAACTGTACGCCCGCTGCAGTAGACTTTGACCACCTCGGGGCACGGCCATAGCTTACAGCTGGACACTCCGCTGGGCACACAGGGACCCCCGACGAGCCAGAGGCTAGGCCAGCTCGAGTCCGGGCACGGCCAAACTAACTCAAAGACTATGTTACAGACTTTTAATCTAGTGCAGGGCCTGTTCAGTGTGGCAGAATAATCCACAAGGCTCTGTTGGTAACTGGCAGTCTACCCAGATTACCTAGTTAGAATGTTGTTTCACACATTGATTTGTTTACTTGTTTTGTGGGTTTTGAAGGGGGGGGTAAATGTTATGTATGCACGACAGCCGGTGTGCCTGAAGGAGTTACGACACTCTGCAGCTTTACGGCAGTTAACGTGTTAAGAGGGTTTAGTAAACAGAGCGGGGCTCTCAGTGTTAAGTGACCCGTGTGTTGGGTTGAATAAAGCGAGGTGTTCAAAGACGTTGAGTCCTGTGAGTCTATGAACACAACATTGGCGACGAGGAAGGAGTTTTCTTTCCCACCTCTCTCTTCCTTCCTGGCGCTTCCCGGCGAGCCTCCGGTGCCCTGGGAGCGTTGGCATGAATCATTTGAAACATGTATCGTGGCCGTCGGCCTGGAAGACACCAAGGACGCTGGACGGAGGGCTATACTCATTCACAACCTGGGCAGTGAGGGACAGAGGATCTTCAGAACACTCGGACCCGCTGCTACATACACCGAGTGTGTCACACTGCTGGCTGGACATTTTGCTGCTCCACGGAGCGTCATTCTCCGATGGATCGTCTTCCGCCAGCGGAGGCAGCACGTGGGTGAGTCCGTTCACCATTACGTAGCCGACCTAAGGGGCTTGGCTAGCCTCTGCCAGTTTGGGGTTTTGGAGAATGAACTTATAAGGGACCAATTAGCTGAACATGCTATTGACCCAAAAGTCAGAGAAAAGCTGTTAATGTCAGCTGACGACTTAACACTTTCAAGGGCAGTGGAGATAGCCTTCCAGTTCGAATCAACAGCACGGTTAGCATCACAGCTAACACCCGAGTCTCACTCGCCACCCGGACTGGTCACGCAGACCGTAAGAACCACCCCAGCTCTGCTTGACCTGGAGATGAGCTGCCTGGATGTGAATTTTGCTGGGGGTCGTAACACATCATCGCAGTGGAAGTGTGGAAATTGTGGCTCTTCATTGCACACCACACGCAGCCCCAACTGCCCAGCTAAAGGGCAGAGGTGTCGACGCTGCGGCAAACACAATCATTTTGCCAAGGTCTGTCGCTCTAACCCCTCTGATGCCACCCGAACGACCGGCCCTCCAGCACCAACGACTATCCATTCAGTGAGCTCACCTTCCCGGCCATTCAAGTGGCGCACAGGTGAGCTAGATGGAGTGTGCCTTCCACTGCTGCTGGACACTGGTGCATCACAGTCACTGCTGAACTCGTCCACAGTGCGGCGACTTTTCTCCCAACGGACAATTACGCCCAACGCAGAGGATTTATATGGCTATGGCGACTCTAAAATTGGCATGGCAGGCACAATATCCTTTCCTGTTCGCTATGGGACAAGAGCACTCACATCATTCACATTCCAAGTGTCCAAGCATGGAGTTAACCTCATGGGCCTGGATTTGTTTTGTGACCTGGGGTTCTCTCTTGTTGTGCAGCTGCACAATCCAAACTGTGGGCCTGTCATGGCAACAACGATGGCCCTCCCTGTTCGATGGCCTGGGCTGTCTCACCACCTTTAACCACCAGCCCCTGCTTGACCCTGCAAAGGCCCTGTCATTCAGCCCCTGCGATGCCTGCCCCTTGCTCTGCATGACGACGTCTCCACTGAGCTGGGGAAATTACTGGACGCGGGCATAATCGAGCAGGTAGATGCATCACCCTGGATCTCCAATTTGGTGGTGGCTAAAAAAAAAGATGGGGGACTGCGCCCATGCATCGATCTCAGGTCAGTCAATCAGGCGGTGATCCCAAACAAGTACCCACTACCCACACCAGGAGCTTAATTGCTAAGTTCCATGGCTCCTCTGTGTTTACAAAATTGGACCTCCGCCAGGGCTACCTACAGGTTCCACTACACCCAGACAGCCGGAACCTCACAGCCTTTGTCACACACACCGGGGTGTTTCGTGACACCCGGATGCCTTTCGGTCTCAGCTTAGCCCCCAGCTGTTTCCAGAAAATAATGTCCACCATCTTTGCAGGTATCCCGGGGGTGGTCACCTACCTGGACGACATAGTGGTGCATGGCCCAACAGCAACAGTCCATGATGAGCGCCTAACCAAGGTGCTCGGCGTGCTTGCCAGTCACAATCTCACACTGAACGGAGAGAAGTGTGCCTTCTCTGTACCCACTATTGACTTTGTGGGTTTTCGCCTGACTGCTGATGGCCTCAGCCCACTCCACTCCAACGTGGAGGCTGTGCAGCACCTCCCGGAGCCCACTAATCCAACTCAGCTTGCCTCCTTTCTGGGGATGACAGCTTACTACTTACGTTTCCTGCCCCAATACTCCTTGACCATAGCCCTGCTGCGTGACCTCTTGAAGAAGGATGCGCCCTGGATATGGACGCCAGTCTGCTCTGCTTGTTTTGTGGGTTTTGAAGGGGGGGGTAAATGTTATGTATGCACGACAGACGGTGTGCCTGAGGGAGTTACGACACTCCGCAGCTTTACGGCAGTTAACTTGTTAAGAGGGTTTAGTAAACAGAGCGGGGCTCTCAGTGTTAAGTGACCCTTGTGTTGGGTTGAATAAAGCAAGGTGTTCAAAGACGTTGAGTCCTGTGAGTCTGTGAACACAACACTCAGGTCTGCACGCTCAGGTTTTTTCAAGTTTTCAATGTTTCATATTTAAATTGGGAGTTATATGATTGGGGTGGCAGCAGCTAATGGTTAGTCTGTGCTTCATGTATAGAGGTTAAAGTCCTCAGAGCGGGCGGGCCAGGTTTGAAACCGACCTGTGGCTCCTTTCCCCTCTCTCTCTCTCTCTCTCTCTCTCTCTCTCTCTCTTTATCCCTGCTCCTCTCTCTCTCTCTCTCTCTCTCTCTCTCTCTCTCTCTCCCTCTCTCTGATTTAGGCATAAAAATAAACCTTAAAAAAAGGAAATAATTTCCGAGCTGTGATGTGAAGAGGGAGCAGGGCCTGAAGGCAAAGCTCTCGATTTACCGGCCGACCTTCGTTTCCAACCCTCCCCCTGTAGTCGTGACCTTTGGGTAGAGACCGAAAGAATGAGATCTCGGATACAAACGGCTGAAATGAGTTTCCTCTGGGTGGTTGGGCTCTCTCTGTTGAGGTGGATGGGACATTCTACAATTCACTTAGCAGACACTTTTATCCAAAGCGACATACATCAGAGAGTAAGTACAACACAAGCAAGGATCTAGAAAAAAGGGAACAATGTCAGTAAGAGATCAGGTTTGAGTCCGATTGGACACACAGGTGCTGACATTTGATTCAGGATCCTCCTGGACGCCTCCCTTTGGAGGTTTTTGATGAACGCCCAACTGAGAGGAGATAATAGGGTAGACCCAGAGTTCACTGGAGGGGATATATCCCGTCTGTCCTGGGAACGCCTCGGGATCCCCCAGGAGGAGCAGTCTGGATAAGAGAAAGAAAATGGTAACAACAATAAGTAACATGTTGTAAATGTTAGCCACAGAGTTCATCCCACCACATTGAAATACTTTCAGCATGAAAACCTGGTCCACTAGACCCCACATCAAGAGTACCAACCTGAAAAAGATCAGAACACAGCCTCCTCTATCGACCTGTTCACTGGATGACGCAGCTGAAATGACTGATAAGCTAATAAAAGAAGAGTCAAAATGACATTTAGATATTGGTGGTGGTACAGTGGGAACTATCCTTTCTTTGTTTGTACTCCTTTCACTGAGATTTTCTTCATGTTTCTTAAGTTAAAAAAACATTTGAATGAAAAGTGAGCTGCTGAGAGCGAGCCCATGCCTCCTCCCTCTTGGCTCTGCTTTTGTCTTTTTCTTGACACTTAATAACACATTATGTGTTCAAGCTTTTCTGCCGTTTCTCTCTCAGCCTCACTCTATCTCTGGGGAAACAGCCGAGCACAAAACGTCTTTCCTTCAGCGCTCACGCCCCCCACCCTCCAGATGGCTGACTTTTTTTTAGCTCAGGAAAACAAAGAGCCAATACATTCTGAAAGTGTCCGTCAATGAAAACTGTTTTTTTTTGTTATTGCCTGTGTGTGTGTTAGTGTGTGTCTTCATGAGGGTGTGTGGATCTGCCAGCCTGCCTCCTAGAGTGATTGCATTGGTGGGTGGGCTTGGGCAGATGAACTTCAGAAGATGAGAAAATAAACAGAAATTGGTTTATTTGGGGGGCAGCACAGAGAAATAAAGCTCATATTATTCAGAAGAGCAAACACACAGAGGGCCAATAAATCTGCTGAGGTGTTCAGGTGACTTTTCTTATTCAGAGGCCTTTGATGGAAAGCGTGTTTTAAACATGTGTTCGACTGATTGACTCTCACATCCGGATTCAAATGAGGTGAACGTGTTGGAGAGCCCAAACTGTCCAGGATCTGAACCTGTAGCTTTATTAGCACCAATAAGCAGAGATAAGAGTCTGGCCTCACCAAAGCTGGCTGGATAGTCTGTTCCTGCAGGGGGCGCTGGAGTCCCATCGATGGCGGTCTCCATGCTAGAAATGCTGTCTCAGTCTAACTTTCAGTCAACCTAAGAACAGGTTGAGAGCTGGTGCTGAGGCGGATTTTAAACCTCCTGACAAACCGTTACACCACGCCCACCTGTCAGTTAGGTCAGCTACACGCCTTATTGTGAATAACTCTTATCCTTCATCAAATCAAAACTGATGAGTCATCAAAACATTCACCCCCCCTTACAGTGTGTGTCGATCGAGGCATGAGCTAATCACACCTATTTGGTTTTTTGAACCAGGCATGTTAATCTCTGCTGTTAAAACAGGCTTTTTAGAATGGGTGTGTATGTGACTTCCTGTGCTTCTGCAGGCAGCATCTAGTGGACACTCGAGGAACTGCAGGAGCTTGAAAATCATTTTTCAACACTGGAGGTTGCTGCTTGGATACAACGATGCCTAAAGATACGATATGAGAGGCTAGGAAATGGTGCACACTTTTTTGCTACATTGTAGCTACTGTAAAATCCGGACTATCAGTCACATTGTGTCCTAACAGCATGCGAGAGTTACATATATCGCTTTGCATCGTACATGAACGCACGCTCACATACATCCGTCAAAAATAACATCTATATAATGACATCTAGTGCTTTTATTTTGAAGGTGGACAAACTGAAGTGTGTTGCTTTGTATTTAGTAGCTGTTTACTCAAACCACACCACACAGAGGATCGTCAACAAACTCTGGTAGATTTGCTCGAGTCTAGAGTCTTTGCTAGAGTCACTCCCCGGCAGTTAGGACGCTCCATTTGGAAACGATATAATCAGGAGGATTTTGTTGCTGACGCTCGCTCACGTCGCGTTCTGTTAGGACACGCTGTAAGACTGTAAGACTTGGTACCATCTGTTTTTACTTTGTGGAACTTATTCCTACTAGCAACAAACCCACAGCTAGGACTGGGCGATATGAAGAAAAACATTTTCACGATAAAAAAATTCATATCAGTCGATATCGATAATTATCACCGTAATTGTCAATCATTATTTCTTTCAAATTTAAAAGCTAATTTTTGCTCCTGATTAAGAGTTAAAGAAACCAGGTGGTTAATTATAGTTTAATTATTCTTTATTGTCAGAACATGATGAATTATCATTAAACAGAAGAACATTTCACCATCATGAGCTCAGAGCACGGAGCTGGAAACGCTAATATGACAGTTAGCTGCTGCGGAGTCACACTCACAAGCCTGCCTACCCATATCCTTGCAACATGATTGGCTGTTCATCAACTTTTTCTTCTTCTCTTTAATGTCGAGTGGCAACTCGCGTTCAAGGCACATTAGTTTGTGGGTCTTTGGGTTTGTTTCTCAGTTGTTGTAAGGTGTTTAAATCTATTGAACTTTTATTGAACATTTTTAATATTTATCTTGACAAATAATTATATCGCAATAATTGTCGTTATCTTTTAGATCGCCCAGGCCTACCTACAGCCTGCAGGTCGTGCTGTCCACCTCCGCTGGTCACTCGTTACCTTCAATGTAGGAGTCTTACAATCAAAAAAGCGCTCCACAAGGTTCATTTTAGGGTTTTCTTTAAATGTATCATATGACCTTGTGAGGAAGAAAATATATTTTGTTGCCAGCCCGGTCTGTGTCTCTATGTTTCCCAGCACAGCATGCATTACACAATGAATGGGGATGAATTTCAATCAGGTCAGGTCGCCTGCAGTGTGTAATGGCGGCTGCACTCATGGTAATGACGGCGTGTGTTGGCATTTAATACTGGCATATTGGTGGCATCAGTGTGTACGACGCAGAACACAAATTTGATCAAGCAAGGTGTTAGAGACTAAAATGCCAAACTCAAAAACGTTTAAAATGTCAGTCCCGGTATGCTATTTGGCTTCATCATAAATCTGTGTGTCTGCAGATCATCTCTTTACTTTAACAGTTAGAGAACTTTAGAACACAGGATGGAACTTCCAGACGATGCTGAAGGAAAAAAAGATGTTTGTCTGGAATGAGCCAAAGGAAATTTGAATGTGAAACATTTTAATCTCCACAGACAGCTTAAATGATGTTTACTGTAAATGCAGATCACATTTCAGCCTGGACAAAATACACACTGCTAAATGGACTTGATAAACAGGGTCAATTGAGTGCATAATGCACTTCTTGGCTTTTTCTGACTCTCTGCAACAAATGAATTGCAAATTAGCTGCTATATTGTGTCTCACCATTTCATTAACTTCACTATTAACACACACACACACACACCACATTTTACAGCTTGTTGGCATTGCTAAACTATACAATCAGTCTTAATGAAATGCACAGCTTCCTGCTGAGAGGTGGTGGCCATGTTAAAAGTGTGTCGTGCTGAATAAATGGTAAATGGACTTGAGCTTATATAGCCTTTTCTAGTCTTCCGACTACTCAAAGTGCTTTTACACCCACCCATTCATACCCTTTCACACACTGATGGTAGTGATCGCAATGTAGTATCATCAGAAGTAACTAACCCCTAACTAATTCATTCACCGCCACTGAAGCCACGGGAGCAATGCAGGGTTAAGTGTCTTGCCCAAGGACACATCAGACATGTTACTCAGCTGGGGATTGAACTCTCGACCTTCCAGTTCAGAGGTGATGACTCTAACAACTGAGCCACAGCCGCCCTATAAGGTGATGCAGACGACATATAAAGAAGAGACTTGTAAATGGTGGAGGACCAGATGAAGTCCATGCCCCTTTATCGAGTAACTTACTCACTGAAACGTCCAGAATATCATAAACACTAGCCTCTAGTGTTCCAGTTTAGCGCAGACACTTTTAAAGAAACCCAACTCGGACGCCTCAGTCCTCTCCAGTTTGAGACCATTTTCCAAACTTTTCTTCCTCTTTGAAATGTTGGAGTTTTTTTGACACAACTGACTTCCTTGAGGGGTTCCAATGTGTTTTCAAAGCACCTCACAGACCTGAAGCTGCGGCACCTTTATTATTCATTGTAGGTTCTGGAGATTCAGCCATTGTTATTCTTCTGCCTCAGTGGTGCAACATCCTCCTCAGCCCCTCCTCCATGTGGAGTCCCCCAAGGCTCCATACTTGGTCCTGTTCTATTCTCCTTGTGTATGCTAGAAACCCCTAGAACCTAAACCTGATTTATTTCTCCTACGATATACAGCACTTTACTCACAGTTAGATTGTCTCATAGTCATCAAAGCTTCATCGTTCACCGTCCTCTTAGTCTCAGCCGTCGTATCAAACAGTACAGAGACGAGCTAACTGGCTGCTTTGTAGCTGAAGGCTGCTACGATGATTTGCTCCTCTCGGTGATGTTCTCTTATATTCATTAAAATTGACGACATGTTTCCAACAACGTACCGCACCGTAAACCCAAACCCCACACAACAGAATTAAACAAGGGTGGGTCTTCTAGCTCCACCTTGTCATCTTCTATTCATAAATTCATCCCGCTTTTGCCGTTTGGGGCCGTCGGGGGCTGGAGCCGATCGCAGCTGTCATTGGGCGAGAGGCGGGGTTACACCCTGGCGGGGTTACACCCACCACCAGCCAATAGAAACAGACAACCAGCCACACTCACATTCACACCTACGGACAATTTAGAGTCACCAGTTTTATTTAAACCAGAAGGACCTAATTTACATAGAAAATCATAGAACACAACCATGCAAGGATTCAAACACAAAGCAAGGCAGTTTAAATAAAGAAACATGTATTAAAGCAAAAAATATCCCAACAGCAATAAACAAAAGGTGTCCGTTTCCAGTAGAAAATGTAGTGTCTTCACAGTTCAATCAATAATAGTAACAAAAAATGTACCTTCAATTCAGTTCAGTTCACCAACGCACACAGAAAAAGATCCAGACCCTCTTGTCCGTGTCTAATTCTTTGACCACACGTTCCATACCAAACTTTCCCTCCTGGACCTGGAAGATCTGCTAGCTCGCCTGTCTCTACAGACGATCCTCCCGTTGACAGTCCAAAGAGGAAGGAACGACATGAAATAGGAAACTCAATCTCAGAGGGATTAACACACCACGGACATTTTGGAAATTTTGGGGTTTGTGGGTGCTGCAATTTTGTTTATTAACAGTGCAGCGTAAATCCAGGGAGCTCACTGGCCAAAGAGTGACTCACTACAGGGCGTGTAGCAAGTGGAACAGGTAATCAAAAGGATTTCAGGCAGATCAACACAGTACAGCTTCTTCTTCATTTGTTGTTTAAAAGCTGTTAGTTACGAGCATTACCTCCACCTGGACTGCGGTGTGTCTTCGGCCTGCATGCACCGAACCATGACGTCCAAACCGAGACCGATACAAACAGTTACAGACCTACTTACGCAGATGAGACGGACTGAATTGTGAGCTTATAGCTGTGTGTGTCCTAACACAGGAACACACACTCATTCCTCATCACCCCACATGGACCTATTCAGGAGACCAATTCTGAAATCTCAAACTCAGCTGTTACCTTTTTGCTTTAACAGTAATGTGTTGTGTAATACTCTGATCCCGCTGTGTAGAGACATCTATTTATGTCACATTTGATTACTTTGCCTATAAAATTATCCATAAAATTGTACTCAGGCAAACAATTTAGTACAATTTTCTGGCTGAATTTGTCATCATTATAGGATAAAGCTAAACTCTATTGATCCCTGTGGGGACATTGGGCTGTTACAGTAGTAGATAATGATGGGATACAGCAAAGAAATTACAATATACTCCACGCAGGAACAAAGCAGAATGGTGCACAGGACCCGGGGCCTCCACGTTTTAACATTAAGACGATCATTTTTTCAGTAATGATTCCTCCCCTGTGAGGATGAGGGGCTTTGAGGAGAAGTGTAACAACCAAATGGTAGGAGAGTAACAGTTAATGAAAGAGGAAGAGGAGGTTGTTATATACAAAAGAAGCATAAATACTAAGTCCCTCGGGATCTAGTTACAAGTTACAACAAATAAAACAATTCAAATAAAAACGCACACAAAGGAAAGACTAAATCCAGGTTTACAGAAAGAAAATCCACTGACACTGAAGAGTTTCAGGTTTTGTGTTCAGAAAACAACGTACTGTAAACGACAGCCGTGCACACAGATCCACAAAAACGACTTAAATCTCTGCAGTGTACTGTACATGCCAGGCCAGTAGTTGGCGGTGTGGCTTTCTAAAGAAACAATATGTGCATGCACAAATACTCTTACTACTACAGAGCCGTGAGTTGTAAACATACAATAATGGCTTAAGCAGGAATGTTTGTTGTGTTTGCACATGGCTAATGACTGGAACATTATATTGCACATGTGAACTGCATGTTTCCACTTTACACAACGACAGAGAGACAGTGCCATGTGTAAAACTTTGTGTTTCCAGGCACCTAAAACGCTGTTGTTGTGTAAACAAACTGCCAAAACATTGTCTTTCCTATCGTTTCAATTTTAGGCAAATATGTCAGTTTTAGAGGAATTCAACAAACCTGCTAACATCTGTGACAGAGGTTGACACTGAGTATGACAGTCTATGTCAAATTGTGTTTGACACTCTTAAAGTGTAAAGGTCACATATAATGTAAAACACACTTCACCATGTTCCTCTAACTCTAATGTGTGTCTCTAGTCTGTCTCAGAAAATGTGTGCTCAAACAGGCCGTTTGGAGATTTTCCCTTCATGACATCACAAAGGGCAGTAGCCCCTCCCTCAGGTGGGTGACACTCCCACAGCTACACTCAAAAAAATTAACTAGGGCATGTGTTTGATTAGCAAACTAGGAATTTGTTTACATAAAATTAATTAATCGTGTTTCGCTCTATTAAATGATTAATTCTTGTTCATAAAACGTGATTTAAATGAAATTCAGATCAATTATAAACACCCACATCAATCCAATGAGATGTGGGTTCATCAAAACAACTACTGTTGTACTGTGTCAGCTATTGCACATGCTCAAACCCCTTGACCGAGCGCGGAGACAGACTGACACTGACAAGCACATGCTGCGGCTGAATGTTTGCCATCCTACTTACATGTAAGTAATTCATATATACAAATATAAATGTTTTAATTTAACCTAGCGAGTGATAAATTATAGTTGTGAGACATTTCTCAGTTGAAAAGTTTATAATTTGTGTCAATGGTTTCTCAGTTAGCTCTAGGTAGCTTGCCTACCTAGAGCTAACGCCTTGCTAGGTTTCTATCATTTACACCCCGAGTAACTACATTATTTCTCATTATTGTTTTTTTTGTGTACTTCATAGATAGATTAACATACAACGAAGTTTGTAAGTAGTTCTGCAATTAGAGGGACACGTTGTGCGTGGAGAGTGGGGGTTCCAGCACGTAGCTGTAGCCCTAGCCACTGTACTATCTATGGTGCCAGCACGTAGCCATAGCCACATCCACCACAGTCAAATGTGTTTCGAGCGGTTCATGTTCATCTAGCGTGACTGTATCGTGAGCATTGTTTTAATGTCAGAGGAAGCACAAACTTTAGCGCAAGGCTTTGGCTTAAATCAACGGACTCGCTTTTGTTTTTAGCCGGGGCTTCATGGGTGACTGACGACTACTCAACTTCTCTAGCTGCGTGTATGTGGGCCTCGAGATTTTCAGTTAAGGGGGCTGGCTAAATACGTTAACTGAGATAAGTTAACTAAGATGGAGGACAGCGGGTCTGTCGCAGCAGTTGTGTTAAGGTAACAACAAGAAGCAAGTTGAATCAATTAGATAGTTCTGTCTCTAACCTAACAACATTAAAACATGTTGAATATGCTCGTTTCCTTGTATTTTCACTGGTCAGTCGTGCCATTCTTAAAATTATTCACTATCTGTATTTAGGTTAATATAATATTGCTCCTTTTTAGCAGATTTCCTCCAGTTTTCTGTTTTCAACATTTGATACTGCATTGTTAATACAAACTCATCATCACCTGCATCAATATTAAAGCATTAATATTAAAATTCCTTTGGCATTTCAATGGACAGAACCCCTACAGTACTCTTAATGTACAGACACATGAAACATTCTCTAGGAAGATTTATTCAACTCAAGTGCTGAGCTAAAGTTGGCTATTTTATATTTTAGGAAATGTAGTAGTGGTGTGCCTTTGTATAATGTCTATAATCATATCTTTATTGTGTGAAATGACAATATTGTCTCTCATTTTGCAAAAACCAATAAAAAGAAAACATTCTATCCATTTCTAGCCGTGAGAGGCAGCGAAAGGTGTTTTCCAGATCGATAAGGAGTTCCATCGCATATCAACTGTACCTCTACTTTCTACATTCTTTGCTGCTCTCGACCGGTTCTCTCCGCGCCTGATGGAGATATTTTGGTGCAAAGGTGGAGCACCTGGAAGAAGAATAAGACACGTCATGGTGGATATTTCCAAGGTTTGTATTAAAGAGTTGATTTCTGCTATACAGTGTTTTTACATACAGAAATAACGGATGCCCTCACATTCCTGTTAGCAAAAGACGTGCCCTATCAACACCATTAGTGACGGTTGAATTTTTTATTTTGGCATTTATTTTATTCTTTTTTGAATATATTTACAAAAAACAATAAAGAATATTGTCTAAACGAGTTCCCTTTTTTCCCTCAGGACGACACAATTCATACAAGACGTGCATGTGTCCTCAAGTCCTTGCGCATCTACTTGAACGAAGACCCAGAGAAACTTGTTAAGGATTATATGGTGAGTTATGTACACAATGTTTGACAAAGTAGCTGTAAACCAGTTGGAAAGAGCAAATCTTTACTTGCTTGGTATGATAAATTCACAGTAGAAATTAACGATGAAGCGTATGTATTAAAGCTCCAGTGTGTAAAAGGAATTGCCGTTTTTCCAGCACACACTCGGAATATAATATTCATAAGTATTTTTTTATTGGTATAGTCTCTTGAAAATAAGTTATTTCTTTTATGGCCTTAGAATGAGCATTTTATATCTATACAGGAGTGAGGCGCGCCGCCATGTTTCTGCAGTAGCACAGACGGGACAAAGTTAACAGCCTTACAGGATGTTTTTATATATAGTGGGTGTTCTGGGGAAATGCACCTGTTAGAATAAGAATAATTACTATAGAATAAATAACTCCATGCATCTTCACCTCATCACTTGATATTGTAGAAAGACTTGGGGCAGTGGTGGATGATGTCATCTTTAGTAACTAGCTTATTGTCCTTGAAGGCCACTGTAGCCTTTGTAAATTCTCCCTAAAGGGAGCGTTTACATATAAAATCTCACCACTTGATGATGCCAAAATACATGTTATAACACACTGCACCTTTTAGGTGGCAAAACATACATTTAAAACCTTTTAGAACTAATAAAAAGTCTGCCTATTATTTTATCCAATTATGAAATTTCTTTGAGTTTGAAAACTAGAGACATCAAATTTAGTGTTCTCAGTTTTAAACAACCATGACAATATTTATCATCATCTATTTTGTGCAGAGCTGGGTTGAAGTCATAAATTCAAGCAAACATAAAACAAAATATACTTATTATATCCCACAGAACACAGACAGCGAGGTCTGCGCTTCCATGGACCAGACTGTGTTAGGAGTGTATCTCATACAGAAGGAGGGTGCGGAGACTGGAGATGACCCAGAGGACATCGGTATCTTTGAGAGGATTCAACATGAAATCTCAACATGAGGAATGTTCTGAGGTGTGTTAGTTTGATAAAAAAGCCTCTCTCGCTGACTGGAGCAACATGCTGTTACCATCCCAGCATCATGAAATCCCCCTTCAGGAGCTTGTGGGTCTCCTGCTCTGAATCTCTGACCCTGAGAGCCACATCCAGAGCTGATGTTTCACATGATTTATCTCAGGTAACAGCACCCTGCAAGTTTAATTACTGAGCAAACCCACTGTGGCTCCCCACTGGAGGAGGCCTGCAGAGATGCATGCTGGGACAGTATGTGGGACAATCCTGCGGAGCCCCTTGAGACCAGAAACCTCCTCTGAGAATTGATCCAGATGCCCACTGCCAACAATAACTCAAGGTGGCCTTGGAGGGACGTTTTTGTTGGTGTTGTTTTGGCTCTTTTGGCCCACATTCTTACATTTACATAAACCTGCTCTCAGAAACAGAGCGTCGTTCAGATCCAGGAGAGTGAATGTGACATCAAAGTCTAATATCCAGAACCAGGAACTACTTTTAGTCTTCAAGCTGTTCTAACTCTCTATTCCATTTCTTCTATTTACTAAATGCTTATATTGATAATGCTTATTATCAGACCTAAAAAGCAGGACTGTAATAACAAAACGTTCACACAGCAGCCGTTTATGTCAAAGGTCAAAATAGGTATGAAGCTCGGGGGGCAGTAGCTCAGTCTGTAGGGACTGGGGTTGGGAACCAAAGAGTCACTGGATCAAGTCCTGGTGTAGACCAAATCTGGAAATTGGTCTGGCAGCTGTAGAGGTGCCAGTTCACTTCCCATGGTGCCCTTGAGCAAGGCACTGAATGCATGTCTTCATAACAGAATTTAAAAATGAATCTCCCCTCCCGGGATAAACAAAGTATATCTTCATAAATTCCTTTTATCAAAATGGTAATGTCATGGGTCATAGTGAAGCATTCGGCCGGATGGCAGTAGCCACTTAATGGAGCTACAGCCATGGCGTGTGGCGACCTTTCACCACATTTGACAGGCTTCTTTGGTGCGCTTAATAAAGTGTGAAAAGCAAACCAAACCAAAAGAAAACTAGAACCATGAATTGTATTGAGTCCACCAGATTTAGTCAAAAAGACGCAACATATTCACGAAGCTACTCGCAGGGTTGAATGTAGTTCTGGTGCAGTTCTGACCTCCTTCATGAGGACACACTCACCCAGTGGATCTGTTCGAGGTCTTGGAGCGGGTTGTTGACGTTCAGCAAACACGCCTTAAGAAATCCACTCGACTCAGCCTGGCTAACAACAAACAACGAAACAGGCAGAGTTAGCAGCTAGCTCCTGAAGAAGTACAAACATCTAAGACCTGGAGTCAGATATACATGTTCAGTCTGCAGGAGTGGACTGAAGCCAGGAGCAGCTGTATCTGCAGGATGTGTAAGCAGCCAATTACTTACTAATATGTAAAATATGACGACTTCAAAAGGTGCTAATATGCGAGGGCTTTGTTGGGTCCATTAACAAGCTGTAACAGGCTCCATCATCATCCTCCCGAGGCGGAGGTTCATGCCTCTCTGTCCAACACTCAGGGATGAAGCACAGATATGTTGAAGCCAGAGGAGCAGAGTGTGTTATTCTGCACCGCAGCATCCCCATGTGATTATGGCCTTAAACCCTTCTCCAGTAACCCGAGCAGTTAGCACTTCCATCAAAGAGAAATATGGAAATGAGCAGAACGCCACAGCTTGTATGTAGGATAGTGCCATCAGGGAGTGGAGGAGGAGGAGGAGGAGGAGGAGGAGGAAGAGAAAAACAGGAGAGTGTGATGGAGTGAAAATATGAAGACAAGCAGGAGAAGACTTCCACTAACATTACAATTTTGAGTAGGTTTTCAAAGTTTCCTCTCTGATTATACATGCAAGTTTAGTTTGCCTCGGGGGTACGACTGTATACCAGACAGGCGTTTACAGCAGCAGCATACCAAATATATTCCATACAACAACAACGGCGACGGCTGTAAAGTGTTGACATGCTTGAATACATAAATGCTTACAAAAAGTCACAATATGGAAATAACATTTGATTAATGTCTGGAAACATTTGATCACAACTGTGGAAGGAAAAGGAGAAAATAAAAGAGGAGGACCTGTTAGTCTGTTTTCATGCTGTGCACACAGGAGGAGGATGCAGGGGGGGGGGACTCAAGGACCATCCTTTGTGTTTCCTTCTCCTCCTCCCTTAGTGAACAACTGCATGGACCCTGAAACTCCAGGGTTACCAGGACGTCCTTCCCAATGTCCGCTTCATATTCTGCAGAAAATGCTCTTCTCTCTTTCTATCGTTTCTTTTCATCGTCTTCATCAGTGTTTGTCCGTAAAGCCTGTGAATCACGCCGCCTGCCCCTCGCAGGCTTCAGCAGCTGGATCCTTCAGAGCGGCAGATCAGAGTCAAGACCACTGATTAGAATTGAGGGATGGGGTTTAAATGTGTTCATGTTAAACCGACAGGAGGTTAATAACCAGGTCACTAACCTCGTTTTGTCTTCTTCAACGCAGAAGAGCGAAAAAAAACTGCAATTCCACGAGTGTCCACTTGAGGCTGTCTGCAAATGACCTGGTCCATACTTAACATAAAACATGTTTGGGTGTTTGTCAGGAGGCTTAAAGGATCAACCAGTCAGATCAAAACGACTGCTGCACGGTGACCTTTAGGTTGACCCCTCGCGGCTGATAACGACCTTCTATTTACTGCTCAGTAGCCAATCAGAGCCTGAGTTGAAAGGAGGGGCCAGCAGCACCTACAACCGGCCAATTGGACGAGACTGTGCGGATGATCGACGTTTCTTGTAGCCAATGAGATTCTGAACACGTTTATATGCTGCTTGAAACGACATCTCATCTCCCTAAAGCAGCGAGAGCGTTTCTTACGGGGAACGGGTCGTGATCAGTGACGACGGCCTCTCTACAGCAGTACCAACGTGTCAATGATTTAAGACATTCTGAAGCTGCAGAGTGCTCACCTTTGTAAGAACGTTATTTGTGCCCGTAGTCCAAACAGTTCAAGAACGACCTTCAGTACCCTCAGGGTCGGTCTGTGTCTGGAGAGGCGTTTTAGGCTCATGTTTACGGGGTCCATCAGGGGGTCAGAGTCCACGATGAGTGTGCACGTTTATCTCTGAATCTGCTCTCAGCACAGTGAAAGCGCTCGAAGCAGGAGGAGAGTTTTCATTAATTCATGATTCTTCAGTCGACTTCATCACCACTGCAGCCCCCCTGACCTTTGACCCTCCTGTTTCAGGGTTTGTAAATGGACGACTTGGCCCCTGTTTTCTCCCTCAGCGCTGTCGTCTGCATTTCAATCAGGACGCGCTTTGATGATTTCTTTTCTTGATATTTTTTTTATCCTCTCAGTCTTTGAAATGTGTTTGAAACGAATCTCCCTCTCTGTGACTTTGATCTGCTCTCTCTGCTGTGAGCGCCATTGTTGCAGGCTATTGTGACGGCCATTCACACACACACACACACGCACACACACACACACACACACACACACAGACACAGACACACACACAGACACACATACACACACACACACACAGACACACACACACACACACAGACACAGACACACACACAGACACACACACACACACACAGAGACACACACACACACACAAACATATACACACACACAGACACACACACAGACACAGACACACACACAGACACACACACACACACACACACACACACACACACACACACACACACACACACACACACACTTCAGTGAGGAGCCAACTCTTTATGAGGAGGGCTGTTATCTGATGGCACAACAAAACACAAACACACACTTTACTTTTGTCAAGCTATCTCTTTAAAAACATACAAACTTATTGAAACATGTTCACACACACACATTATAAGCATGTTTGATGTTGTCTCTTTGTGTAGCAGAAGAACATATTTGGAGAATATCTGAAGCTGATTTCAGTCCATCAAAAAGCCGGTGACAAGAGAAGTGAAACCTTCGAGGATTAAAAATGTCCGCTCTCCACAGAGACCAGCTGCTACCAACAAATATCTGACCAACACTTTCCTTCCTGCATGCTCCACACTGCTGACGGACTGATGGGATAGCTGAGACTCAGAAAGAGAAGAAGGAGATAAAAGGAGAGCTGCAGGCGATGGCTTCTTGTTTTTCATTACAGCCGATGTTCCGCCTCTTTTGTTCCTAACCTCCCTGAGTCTCTGCAGGAAGCAGAAGCTGAGATAGACCTGAGCCTATCGGAGAGATGAAGACGCACCCCACCAGGAGGGCTGCACAATAAATCAACACTTTACTGTTATGGCATAAACACATCGCAAAGGTCTGAATTTATCGCAGTAATTAAGACATTTCATCTCTGAAAACAAAAACTGCTTTCTCACTCAGCAAGTGAACATTTTACATATTTTCTGTTAATGTAACAGAGCGGTTGAATTTAGGGATGACTCTCTGATCACCTCTCCTTGACAACGTTTTCACAGAGGTCAAGGTGAAGTGGAGAGGACTCAGAGGGAATTCCTTTTGGACTGTTTCGTACTGTTTGTGGTGGATTAATCCTGTGAGTTTTCTATTTGATTGCTGGACTGTGTTTTCATTCCCCTCAAAATGAGATTAATGTTGATCGTCTTTTTTAAATTGTTTCTGTTTCAATAAAGCAGCAACCTCGGATGTTGAAAAATTAAGCTGATGCTGAAGTGTAAAATCCTGCAGTTCCTCGAGTGTCCATGAGAGGCTGGCTGTAGAAGCACAGGAAGTCACATAAACACCCATTCTAAAAAGCCTGTTTTTACAGTAGAGATTAACATGTTTACAGCCTGGTTCAAAAAAACAAATAGGTATGATTAGCTCATGTCTCGATGGACACACACTGTACGGGGGTGAATGTTTTGATGACTCATCAGTTTTGATTTGATGAAGGATAAGAGTTATTCACAATAAGGCGTGTAGCTGACATGATTGACAGGTGGGCGCGGTGTAACGGTTTGTCAGGAGGTTTAAAACCCGCCTCAGCTCCAGCTCTCAGCCTGTCGTTAGGTTGACTAAAAGTTAGACTGAGACAGCATTTCCAGCATGGAGACCGCCATCGATGGGACTCCAGCACCCCCCTGCAGGAACAGATGGGGGACGACACTCAGGCTTTTATTGTTTGCTGCTTATCTTTAGTGTGTTCCTTTATTCTGTGCTGCTTATCCAGGCACTTTTATCTTTCAAAAAGGTGAAAAGAGTTATTATCGTAAATTTAAACCGTTTAAATACCAACCGCCACCCCAGAACTACTAAAACTACAGCTACAAAACAGCGACATGTGACACGGCGTGCAAAGACATGAAGCGAGGGAAGCTGCTCCTGCCCACACAAATCATTCATTTCAAGCAAATATATATGTTGGATGTTTCATCAAAGGACAGTGTAAAGAGTAAAAGAAGTGCTGCTCAAAGCTATACTATCAACACCATGACTGTCATGAATGCACCTTTTAATGCTGCACATCAATCAGCTCAACGCTCCTTTATTTCCTCGGATGCTGATGTCCTTGATCTGAGGAGCTCCTGATTCAGCTGCACGGCGCTGGAGGACTGGAGGAGAAAGATTTTCATCAGCCTCTCAGTGACTTCCTGATGAGTAAAAAGTGAGACGTTGTGGTGATGAGCAAGGGTCAAACTAGTTTGATCTTGAAAGATTTAGTGAAGGTTCGTCTTTGTGCTCCGACTCGTTTGTTTGGTTTTTAAAAATCACTGTGTCCCAAAGCATGCTGGGAGAAGCTCCAGCTGCTGACGTTAAACATGATAGTGTAGCCGTTATCAGCAGCCATGTTTTACAACCTCTCTTCCTGCAGGACTCAGGACTGTGGATTAACACCTGGGTTTATTTTACCAAGACACAAAGGAACTGATCAATGATTCTCTCTCTCAGACAGGCTTTGGAAGACAGGATATTATGAACATTTACAACACCTGGAATAAACAATCGAGCGGAAACAGAACACTCTGCTATCTACGAATTGACCCCAAAGACATGAGCTGTGACCGAAACCAGTATCTGCAAAGTCGTAAAACTGACCATCTGTTGAAGGACTGCCGAAGAGCTGAATTAAACCACAGCTTTTAATTCTGCATCAAATGAACATTTATGTCTTTCTTCATCTAGATATTTGTAATTGTCACATTGAATGTATTATAATCATCTTTTTAAACTCAAAATCTGATTTTCAGAATAGGAATAAGAGTTATATTATGTTTAATAGGAATTTGACGTGGAGCGCTATTGCCATCTAGTGTTAGAATATCCATGAATACGTAACCTTCATAATTATACATTTAGACGTGTTATAAAGCATACTCTTTGATATTAGCTATAGAAGGAGTTATTTAAAGACACCAATTTCTTTTCCTACTTTATTAATATGTCTTATTAAGAATGCTGACTGTATAACATGGTTTTGTTCACCTACAGGCTGGGATTAACTGAGGATGTTCCCAGATGGTGTGATTTTCATCTCAACATGAATCTGATAGAAATGTTTGTCTAAACATATGATGTGAACCTACATCAACGTGGATCTGATAGAAATAATATCGAAATGAATGTATGGTGACGTATATATGTTTAGATTCTTATTCTTAATCTTATTGAGTAAACTCGGTTTAGTTTAAACAATTGTCCTCCGGTCAGAATGGGAGTCACCCGTGGGCGGCACCCCTCTTTGCCTGCAGACCCCCCTCCTCAGATCTTTAGTTTCTTTTTGTTTTGGTCTCTTGAAGTTTAGAGCTTCAGCTCTTGCTCGCTTCTCTTCGGACTTCGGTCCGAATCACTTCTTTTAAGTTTGTGCCGTAGAGACGAGTCTCTGCTGAACTTTCTTTTTCACGCACAATTTTTGGATCAATTCTTTCTGGCTCAAGCAAGGCTTTTGAACTTTCTTCTCCAAAGTCTTTGCTCTTCAATTTTGAACGCCAATTCCTTAATTTGGATTCATCGAGATGGCCATCCGGTTAATCTGAATTGGAAATCGACATATCAAAAGACTCTTTAATATGTTTTCCTGTTGAATCCTCTTGGAGCTTCTGAGACAAAGGCTGAACCAACGTACAATCTCCATCCCAGCTGCACACTCTGACCAAGTTGTTAAGGCATCTAATCTGGCCCGTGGACCTCTCTGGACCTGAAAAGAACCGCTTGCCAGAGACTGAAACGCGGGACCAGCCGGTGGAGTTCAATTGAACACATCTCACAGTAAGACTGCTGGTGACAAGGGGTGTTGGAAGATTAAGTCTTGAGTCGTGTCTATTCAGAGCCCTCCTTTAAATCCAAATAGAATCCCAAAATTCCTTTATCAACTTTTTCTTTTTGACCATTTTCTGATTAAGTCATTCAAACAATATTGCGTCTTATCTCAATACTAAATATATAATGTCACCATACATTATAATTGCATTATCCTGATCACAATAATCACATTCTTTATCTGTTTCATCTATCCATTATTGTTTACTCCTTTTTATATTAAATTTTACACATAAAATTCAGGACTTTGTCTGTGTGTTTTCTTGTTTAACATTTCCAGAACTTATTTCTTTCAAGATATGAAACTGACTGATTAATTAATTAACTTACACCATTAAAGTTATTTTCTTCCTTTAACAGGAAGTGCTGCCCCTTCTTTTAATCCGAGGTTAAATAAAGATATCACATCTTAATAATTTAATTACGCTACAATAGTAAGTGTAGAAGTTTAAGGTTAAAGGTAAATCTTTATGGATTCAGATTCATCTTATTGAGTATGATACTACGGTGGCTGGGAAGTGCAAAACAAAATTACAAAGTGGGAAACACTTTTACAATCGCTGAGACAAATTCACATTTGGAAAAACATTTTTACATTTTATGAAACAAATTTACAAGATGTGAAACACTTTTACAAGTCCCCAACAAAGAATCTTTACGGAAAGGGAATGTACTACATGCAGGAAGTGACCCAGAAGTGATTGAGTGAGAGGTCATTTTGTTTGTGACCTCTAAAACAGTATAGATGATGGATGGAAGGTTTAGTCCATTTTTAAGTAATTTAGATATTTCAGCGTAATTCTACATATTTACCAACATATATCTCTACATGTTGTACATTTAAGAAAAATAAGTTATTAAAATAAATCTTCTCGACGGGTCCAAAGACGAACTGCAGCTTTTAAAAACAGTTTCAGTGGATAAAATCCTGTAACCTTCAAAACTTCTTTAGAAATTATTCACCTCTTCCATTTGTAATGAATAACACGGAGAGAAATGAATCCTGAATTTAGATTAAATCATTTAACACACACACACACACAAACACACACACACACACACACACACACACACACACCTATCTGCTCGTGGCGTGTTTTACCACTCAGCAGAGGGTCTCGTTCATCACAGCGCTCATCAGCATCTCTGAACACCATCAGCTGTTCATACGAGCGTCTCTGACAGCGGCAGGAAAATGTCTGAACAAAACTAAATGTCAAAACGAGTTCACGACGACAAACAGACGTTTACGATTAGGTGACGACAGACCGTGTTTGTGTGTTTGTTTACATGTGTGTGTTTCCGTGTGTGTGTGTGTCTTAGTGTGTGTGTGTGTGTGATTCTGTGTGTGTGTGTGTGTCTGCGTACAGATGTGATCATAAGGAGACGTGTTTCTCTTTTATTGAAATGTGTTTGGCGGCTGGCGGCGGCGATGGATCAGCCTCATATCGACTCCTTTATTAAACAGATATCAGGAGCGTCGTCCTCTCGGCTGATTGATTACATTTTAATACTCGCATTAATCAGGCGTAGGCGGCGCGCCTAAGCGGGAACACCTTCAACTGATACAACACTGATGTGATTAAGTGTGTATAAATATACATTCATCAGGAGAAAGAGGCCTCGTACAGTCTGCTCCACGGAGTGAGGAGAATTAGAATCCTCATTAGAGCTGCGCTACCACGACAGAGAGGAAGGGAATCAAATCCAAGAATAACCACGGTGATGTCACCACGCCATGAAGCTGTTCCTGTTAGGATTGCATTATGGGGGAAACAGCATGTTTAAAGGCACAGTATGTAAAGTCCACCACCAGGGGGCTCTCAATCAACCCAACAACAATACAAATTACGTCGAGTCATGGCGTTCTCTCCACAGACAATTAGCCCCTCCCCCATGGCATCAGGTAGCATCTATCGGGTGTCGATCCAACTTGGGGTTAAGTAACTTGCCCAAGGACACAACGGACATGTGGCTGCAGTAGCTGGGGATCGAACCCCTGACATTCTGGTTTGGAGACGACCGACTCTACCACTGAGCCACAGCCGCCTAAAAACAGTTTTTAAAAAAAGTGATGAGGAGCTCTCACTCTGCTTCTCTTTTTATTCTGGTAACGATCAACAGCACACAGTCATCAGTAGGATTCTGTAATAATGAAACTACAAAGTGCTGACATCATGCTAGGCTAGTTAGCATTAGCTTAGTATGGACACAGAGTGCAGCTTGTGAATTCAGGTACTATTCTTACACACAGGTGTCTTAATCTATCACATTCAAAATACACATTACCAAGAGTTACTGGAACAGTTTTAACACAAACTGACTGACTGCAGCCTCACACACACACACACACACACACACACACACACACACACACACACACACACACACACACAAACAAATCCAGCTTGGGAGAATCTTTCTTTTGCTGAGGCGTGCACGGCAGCCAGCAAGCATCCCCTGCCGCTACAATAAGTGGCAACAAATAAACATAAATATGTTCATTTGGAAGAAATTCAACCTGTGGTCGCTGTTTAGAATGAACCACTGGGGGGACTGGTATGTTTAACTTAGTTAGTTAGCCTGATGCTAACACATACTGGTAAAAGGCAATTAACCAGCTAACAGAATTAGCATTGCAGCAGGAACCATTCTGTTTTAGTTTTCATACACAACACCGTACGCACTCGTATTTACAGAAATTTCCTTAACGCTTAAAAAAGTGCTGACTCATGCTAGCCTGGTCTGCTGCTTTATAAACAGTCGATGCTCTGATCCAGTGACGCTGCATGACTCGCTCTGTACTTCTGCACTCCTTGAGGCTCCTGTTGACTTACACACGTAATTCTGGTGTTTTATTGGTCCAGTTCCCATCTAAATGAGCGGTTAAAGACAGGACCTGTGGTTCAAAGAGTCCAACAGAGAAGGACTGCATGTAGGCAACAGGCAGACATAAGCAGCATTGATGTATAATACAGGAAGTGTTGATCTGCGAGTTGACCTTCAGTGTGATTTTGGACACAGTGGTTGTTGTGATAAATTTCCCAATACTTCCCGGTGTAGTCGAAGTAATAATAGTGAGCAGCAACAGGGTCAACAGTGGAGGTCTGGGTATTGATTGGCTGTGAGTCTTGCTGCTTGGCGGAGAATGCAGTATCACGTTGAACACAAAGAGAAGGTTGTGCTGTGAGAGAGTCAAATCAATGACACACTCAATATTAAACAGAGCAGTCAGGCACAGAGGCATTCCTAAAACATCAGCACCACAACAGGAACATGATGTACACATGCTGGAAGCGCAGCATTGTGACCTTTAAGTAGACCAGTGTTAAAGGGAACTTCTGCTGTTTTTAAATCTGAGGGATGTTTTCACATATTTCAGGTTCTCGATGACTTAAAGGTTCCTGTTCAGCCTAAAGCCATGAAACAGGCTGCAAGAGCTGCTCTCGATAGAGTATGCAAAGTGTATGTTATCTATCGTAGCCGATGACTGAGGGACGTAAATGTTTACATATCAAACCATGAAATCTTTGGCTTGTTGGCATCTGTCTCTCTGTGTGTCTGCACTCTATACACCTGCAACCCTGTCTACAAAGACCTGTTGGTGTCCATCACCCACTCTCTGACTCTCTGGCTCACCGGCCCTGGTTTGATGACTGTCCCGCTCTGGTTCTGGTTCTGGTTCTGGTTCTGGTTCTGTCTCTTGTCTGCCAGTTCAGTTAGCAGTCTCCATCACCTGACAAAGACTGATATGTTTGTTGTGTTTAGCACACACACATTCACACATACTCACCAACTACAGATGACACATTATATAGAGTTAATTATATTTTTTGGAAATAAATCTACTGTTTTAAGATCTCCAGCTCGACTTGTCTTCCTGCTTTGTGGCGTCCTGTGAGCCGTGCTGTGACTCCACAGAGCTTTAGCTTTCTTATCATGAAGGATGAGAACACTTTTCATTAAAGTTGTTTTCACACATTGACCCTCCCTAAAACTCTCTCCCTCTGCTGCCTCACCTCGCTCTCTCTCTTTCCCTCGCTCGCTCTCTCTCTCTCTCCCTCTGCTGCCTCACCTCTCTCTCTCTGTCTCTTTTTCTGTCTCTCCTTCTCTCTGTCTCTCTCTGTCTCTCTCTCTCTCTCTCTCTCTCTCTCCCTCTTTCTCCCTCCCTCTCTCTCTCCCCCTCTTTTTTTTAATCGCCACTCTCAGTCCCTGATGTTTAAAGGGGGGGGGGGGGCTACATTAAATTGATGCAGTACCCTATTAACTCTACATTAACATGAGGCCCATCATAGAACAAAGACAATCTGTCCTGATTGTGAGCACAGCGTCGCTGTAAGCACCAACAGAGGACTCTGGCGCTCTGATATATCCACGATTAGTCCCGCCGGAGGCTGAGCTGACACTTTTTATTACTCTGAAGGAACTGTTCACGAGTGTCACGGCCTGGACTCCACTGTGTTTTTATTTTCTTATAATGAAAACTGTTTTTAAAGCTCCGTCACCTTAACGTTATTGCTTTGTTTGAACACCGTCATGTTATTAAACTGGATGTTCAGGTATCAGAGCAGCTGTCCTTGGTGCAGGTTTCTGCTATGATCTGACGCGACCTGGTGGATCCATGCTGTCAGGTGTGACATCATCATGAGGTACACTCACCTCCAGAGGGTTGTGATGACAGCATGCTGCGTCAACATTAAGAAGTTACCCCATCCCCAATGTCTCTTCTGTTCACGTCAAGTTGGCCACAAACTGGAGGATTTTCAGATCTAAACTGATCTTAAAAACGTGGCGACCACAGAGACAAGAGAACAGTTTCCACCTTCATCTGAACGCACACACGAGACGACTCACCATTAGACCACACACAAGCTCTTTGTTGTAACGATTCCACAGACGAGATCTCACAGAAACTCACATGATAAAACATGAAGAAACAGCTTCTGTCTTTTGCCAGGCCGTCCTTGTGAATAAGAATCTGTTCTTAATGACCTGCCTGGTTAAATAAAGGTCAAATTAAAAATAAAATAAAATAAAATAAAATAAAATAAAATAAAATAAAATAAAATAAAATAAAATAAAATAAAATAAAATAAAGTTCTATAAAATAGAGTTCTATTTTGCAGCGGAAACAGAAAATGTTAAAAAACAACATGGATGAGATCCTGGCTCAAAAGACGGATTATGACGAGGACACAACATCTTCCAAGTCTGCACGCTCTCATTGGCTGCTTTCGAGTATTCCTTCGGAGGCGCTCCTACCTGGAATAACAAACATGTTTGATATTTATGATTCCAAATCGGGGAGGATCTGACTCGATCGGGAGCAGTAAATGAATCATAGTGACATCACATCAGGATTCTTATGTACAAACATGAAGACATGAAAAGTGTTCAGACTATCACAATGTTTTTATGATGAGTTTGGAGTATAATCTGCCTTCGTTAAAGGCAGGGTCAGCCATTTAAAAAAACTAACATCATGAAAGTAGCATTCCCTCAGTGCTCCGTCTACACCCCCTCCCCTCTGTGCTCCCTCTAAAGCCACGCCCCCTCACTCACATACAGAGCACCGTCCCTCCAGTAGTGAACCTCAGCTCATCTCTTACATTGTGTAGAAACTATGTCGTCTCATGTCTCATTCAGCGGTAAGTAAACTCACAGTATAAACTCCTAAAGTCATCAGTGACGCTCTTTGAGTGTGAGCTAGAGCACGCAAGAGGTAGAGAGCGAGCAGGAAGACAGGGAGGCTTCTGATTGGTTCATCAGATTGGTACCTCGTGGCAGACATTGGTCAAAGTTTTTACAGACTTACAAACTGATACAGATGATGGATTTTCTTTGTTCCTTTTTCAGAGAACATGAGTTATTAATTTCTGTCAGGACCTAAAGAAAATTTACACCAGAATCTTAAAAAGTGGATCAGGAGGAAATTACCAACCCTGACTTTAACAGACTGTTTTTACAAAAGAGGTAAAACTCCAGTCTCTCATAGAGGAATCATGTTTTTGACCCTTACGTCGCCCTGTAGCGTCACACCAGCCCACCAATCTGTTCCGTGGTGCTGCGTCACCTGACGCCAAAAGGAAATGACCCGAGTAAAGCCGCTGACCAGGCAGGAGGGAGAGGAGGCTGGTACCGCTCAGAGAGAGCTCAGTCTCTGAAAGACAGAAACACTGTGAGTGAGCACATGAAGCCTTCAGCCAGCTGACAGATCGGAGCCGATCAATTGGTGGAATCAGACCATCGGTCAAATGAGCCTGGACGAGCGACTGAACGCACATCCTATGCACGCGCAGCAGACAGAGACGTCTTCTTTCATTTTTTGGCCTTTTCCCCCCGATCGACAAACTCTGATAAACTGCACACCTGAAGAAAACAAAGAGCTGCAGTGCGCTAATGGATTATAAAAACACACAAAGAAGAAGAAGAGCGAGAGAGAGGAGAGATCTATGGCGGTTAGAGAGCGGAGCGGGCTACATGTGGGCCATGTTAATGAAAGGGCATTTATCACCATTAGAGCGGTGATGGACGCTGGCACATCTGTCCCTCCTGTGGAAGGAAGGCGAGGAGAGAAAGAGAGAGAGAGAGAGAGGAGTGAGAGTGAGCGAGAGAGAGAGATGAGAGAGAGAGCGAGGGGAGAGCGAGAGGGTGAAGAGTTGTGACTGTGTAAACGCTCTCCACAGCAATAATTACCTTTCAATAATCAAAGACATATCAGTAGAGGAGCTGGCACACAACCTGTCACTGTCTCCATGGAGACACACACACACACACACACTCACTCTATACACATAGTTATTTGCTAAAAAGCCGGGGTAATATTGCTTTAAATATGCAGAGAGGTGCAAAGACATGCAGGGAGGAAAAGGCGGTTGCAGGTGGGGAGGAGGTGATGATGGTCATTAGATGACTACGAGGAGTCAACATGGTGAGTAGCAGGGTTGTGTCAATGAAAGCTGCTGTCAAATAATTCAAAGCAACTATTCTTTTTTAAAGAGTGAGCTGATGTGAGAACGCAGCAGGATATAATCAGGAGAATTCACCTGGAGCCAGTGGGAGGGGGTGGTGACCTTTATTCCATGTGATCGCTGCACCACCATAGACTGTCTGTACGCCACCTCTACTATCTCCGTGCTCTAATGAACCTGCTGCTGCATGCTTCCTGTTCTCCAGTATGTTCTTCTCCACTCTTTAGTTCACATTGAGATTATCTTCAACTGCACGTAGCATTGATACAAACACACATATTCTCATTATAGAGTCATATGGAGGACTCTGCTGCTGCGTCCACGTATTTCTTTACATCACGTCTTCCGTTAGGAGACCCCCCCCACCCCTGTCTGACAGGGATAGTCTCCTGCTGTGAGGTGCATGTGTGAACAGACAGGTCAGGAGGTCTTCAGGAGCAGTCCTCCTGAAGTTATCTAGAAACTTTCAGGAGTGCAGATGTGAAAACAGCTGTCAACATCTGCTCTCAATCAAATCCAGGGTGAGAAATGTGTCTTCTATAAAAGAGCACAGCTAACCTTAGACACTGGTATGTAATGTGAAGCTCTCTCTGTAACTCAGGCCGCTGTCGTTCACACTCATCTTCACTCCTGCAACACTCTCTTTTATAAAGCCAACATTCCTCTCCATCCCCCTTTTTCCAATATCTGCCCGTGTCTCTCACAGCTTTAATAACGTTTGCCGGTGCAGAAGAGGGAGGAGTGGCGGGCTGGAGATACTTTCAGAAATGGAATTGAGATGTATTATTCACAGCCTTGGCTTTAGGTTTGGAGATATTGCAGTTTATCTTAATATCAACTGGCCTCGACTTCATTACCCCGCTGCTCGCACGCCTGATTTCTCCTGACATCTTGTCTGAGAGTCCTCCAGCGAGCAGAACGCTTCTCTCTGCTCCTGTATCTGGACTGTGAATGCAGCATCGGAGATCTCCATGCGCACATGCTCAGAAAACAATAACAGTTGTGTCACAGTCTCAGATGGTTGTAATAATTAAAGCTGCACTTCATAAGGCGTCAGTGAGTGGGCGTGTGGAATTAAAATATATGCTTCAACACAGCACTGCTGCCCTCGCTTTGTTTCATCAGTGCCCTCCTTTTCATCATTCTGTGAAAACTAAATGAGAGCATAAAATAATTAACGGGCTGAGAGTTAATGACTTGTGTTCACTTTTTAAAGATTTCCATTCTGCTGCTTCAGCAGCTTCTTTCAGCTCTTGATTTTGATGATTTATAGAGTTTGACGTCATCTCTATCCCACTTATTTCTCATTCAGATGATTCAGACGTTATATTGACATCCTCAAGATGTTTGAGACGTCTCCCCCGCACATTAGATCCATCCTGTCACTAAGATGTTCCTCCAGATGATGGACGAAGCCTGAGTGACATCACCCGTCTGTTCCTGCAAGGGGGTCCAGAGGCTCATCGGCAGCAGCCGCCATGCTGGAAATGCTGTCTCAGTCTAACACCTAACTTCCACCAGATACGTGTGGATTTCAACTGAGCTCCGTGCTCCATCGTCCACCAATACCAAGCAGCAATCTCCGGCAATCTCCGGAAAAATGTGTAAAAAAGTGTAAAATCCTGCAGTTCCTCAAGTGTCCACTAGAGGCTGGCTGCAGAAGCACAGGAAGTCACATACACACCTATTCTAAAAAGTCTGTTTTTACAGCAGAGATTAACATGTTTACAGCCTGGTTCAAAAAAACAAATAGGTGTGATTAGCTCATGTCTCGATGGACACACACTGTACCGGGGGGTGAATGTTTTGATGACTCATCAGTTTTGATGACTCATCAGTTTTGAATAAGAGTTATTCACAATAAGGCGTGTAGCTGACCTGATTGACAGGTGGGCGCGGTGTAACGGTTTGTCAGGAGGTTTAAAACCCGCCTCAGCTCCAGCTCTCAGCCTGTCGTTAGGCTGACTGAAAGTTAGACTGAGACAGCATTTCCAGCATGGAGACCGCCATCGATGGGACTCCAGCGCCCCCTGCAGGAACAGACGGTTGACATCCCTCAGTAATATTAACAGTCTGTGGTCAAAACACACAGGCTGCGTTCTCCGTATGCAGCACCGCCGGACAGCTGGAGTCTCGAGACAAAGTGGTTTCTGTGGTAATTACAGCAACAGCACAAGATAATACGATGCATGTGGTATAAAAACCTTATAAAAACAACAACAAACAAACATAAGGTCATCGTTCTGAACCATCAAAACGGACGGTATTATTCCTCAAATAAACCGGATGTTTTAATGTTGTGATGTGTAACTGCTCATGGCTACGCTCAAGCTCAAGAAACGGAGCTAGTAGGGCGGGGCCTGTTATCCGATGGATGATGTGGGGATTGGGTGTGAGCCTCGTATTGCTACCGTTATCTCTGCGACGTGTGAATGTGTAGGTGTGACCTGCGGTGTAAAATCGCTTTGAGTCGTCAGAAGACTAGAAAAGACACATTGTTTCAAATCCTGCCTGCTGATTAGATGAGGGAAACAGTCCAGAGATGAAAATTTAATCGGGGGATGTTTCATAGAACAAAAGAAGAAAGGAGCGAGGAACGTCTGCTTTGACTCATGGCTCCTCTAATGGGGTCCAATGGCACCCGACCTTAACTCACCAAATGTAATTATCTTAAATGGATAAACCTGAGAGAGGAATTGGACAGAGTCATGAAAAAGAGGCCAGATTTAGGGAGTAATTAGCAGGCAGAGCTGTGACATCACTAATATGGAGCAATAACTTGAGAAGATGTAGCGGCCTGTGGGCTGCACGAGGCAGACACCACCGCTTTGAAAAGGTCAACAGTGACAGCATTGTGAGACTTTCTAATTAGGGAACGGCGAGCTGGTGCAGCGAGAGCGGACAGTCACTGCAGGAAATACACGAGTGGTGGATTTCACTGGACTGTGCAAACTCCAGTCAGTGTGAAGAGAGCTCAAGAGGTTCAGGATTATCTTCAGGTTCAGTCGACTTGCAGAGCGAGAGTTCAATGGCACGGCAAAGACGGTCCTGAAGTTAGGGTTAGTTAAGTTGGATATCATGTCGCATCATGCATGCTCGCGGCTCTCTGCTCTGTGAATGTCAGTTTCCCCTTGTAAACTTTATAACACGTGGTGCTTTTATTTTGAAGGTGCACGAACTGAAGTGTGTTGATTTGATTTGAAAGTGTACAAAAGGAAGCATGGTGCTTTTATTTTGAAGGTGGACAAACTGAAGTGTGGTGCATTTATTTTGAAGGTGGTCTAACTGAAGTGTGGTGCTTTTATATTGAAGGTGGACTAACTGAAGTGTGGTGCTTTTATTTTGAAGGTGGTGTAACTGAAGTGTGGTGCTTTTATATTGAAGGGGCACAAAATGAAGTGTGGTGCTTTTATTTTGAAGGTGGACAAATTGAAGCGTGGTGCTTTGTATTAACGAGCTGTTGACTCAAACACTCATAGGCTCATCAAGAAACGGCTGACGCTGAGCTGAAAATGTTTTTCTCTGGTGTTGACACAGGTCAAAGGTCAACATTCCAATCATGATGTGGATATTATTAATGCAGCGTTACCTCCACTTTATACAACAAGCTAACGAGCTAATAGAATGTCAGTGTCTTGTTGAGCCCCTGCTCTCTCGTTCCTCGTTTGTCTACGTCACCGACAGAGTGGAAAATAGAAATGCTGCTTAGTGCGCCCGGGCCGTTAGGAAACTCCAATAGAGTTTGTTCAAAAGCTCCCTCAGCTTCACAGTTTGATGTTTGAGTACCTGACGCTGGTCATAGGTATAAGAAACGCTCCTGTTGGTCGTATAAGTGAGTAAAGTGTGTGTTTGTGTCATAGACTGTAAATATTACTGGACGAACCCTGACCCATCTGTTACATAGGCAGAAAATGAGTCCAATCGACGGCCGCATCCATATTGGATTTGCAGTCTCAACCTAACTTCGGATCACCCTAACGACAGCAGTAAGGCGGGACCGGAGGGACTTAACTCCGCCCATTCAGCTCGACGTTAGCAGTCCACTTCACAGCATAGCTAACGGTTAGGCTGCTATCATCCTCTATTCCTGCTCGTCCTGAGAAAACTCTACAAACAGTAAGTTAACATTTAACTTTTCTACAACACAGTTAAAACGAATTATATTCAACCCAAATATTTAATTAAAGTCTTAGAACTACACTTTGTTAAATATACAACTATGGTTATTAGTTATTTGTCAGAGCAGTTAGACTTTGTCAGTGTTAGCAGAGAAATACATTAGCAAAGTTTTATCCATAAACTGTAAATAAATATGAGACATCCAGAAGAAATCAATATTACAAAGCATACAGTTCATGTTACTGTTCTGACAAAAAGAGGAATGTCTGTGTCTTATATTTACTGATGTCAACAGCGATGTGGGTAAACATTACAATTGAAAAATAATTATTTAGTATTTATTATAAGACATTTGTTTTCTATTGAACCCTGTGAAGTCATGGAGTCTGTGGACAGTGTCAGCTTCACACCAAAAACTTTAAGTATTAGTAAAAATAGTGTTTAAGACTGGCATCTATTATGATGAGTTGCAGCTACCTTGTTCAATATTATTCCTGCAGATGTGGCTCATAACAAAAAAACAGCCTGAGCTGTCACATGTAGTTAACTGTACATTTTGTGTTGTCTGAGGCATTAATTGAACACCTTTGTATTTCTCCTATAGACACAGTGTGGATTATTGGTGACTGGTCCGTCGAGGTGCACAGAGAGCTGCAGAGACAGAGGAAGA
Source organism: Labrus bergylta (assembly GCF_963930695.1). Taxonomy (NCBI): domain Eukaryota; kingdom Metazoa; phylum Chordata; class Actinopteri; order Labriformes; family Labridae; genus Labrus; species Labrus bergylta. The sequence continues at coordinate 1,724,635 of NC_089203.1, read as the reverse complement.
AACCTGAGCCTCAACAACATCTACATTTGTTGGTTCTTCTGGGGTGGACTTCAGTTGCTTCTCTTCAACAGCTCGCTGTGAGGGAGGTCTCCCCCGGATGGCCTGAGTGATGTCACCCACAGGCTGAGAGCTGGAGCTGAGACGGGTTTTAAACCTCTTGACAAACCGTTACACCGCACCCGCCTGTCAAGCTGGTCAGCTACACGCCTTATTGTGAATAACTCTTATCCTTCATCAAATCAAAACTGATGAGTCATCAAAACATCCCCCCCCCCCTACAGTGTGTGTCCATCGAGACATGAGCTAATCACACCTATTTGTTTGTTTTGTACCAAGCTGTAAACATGTTCATCTCTGCTGTAAAAACAGACTTTTTTTAATGTTGTTTTTCCAGATTAAATAAATATTTCTATATAAATGCACTCCTTTATGTCTACTTATGAGTATACATTGAAATGACAAGACTAAAATGTGCATTAATGCTCAACTCAATAGCTTAGGGAAGGAAGTCTACTTTTACACAACTTCTTATTCTTTTGATAAATACTAATGTAGTTCATTTCTGAAAGTGGGATGGAACAGAGTCATTGCAAAAATATGCCCTTAAACACAGCCCCATTCTTAAATCAAGATACATGGAGAGTAAATAAGATCAATAACTTGTGAATAAAAACACAGTTAAAAATGATTTAGAAATGTAGTCTTCCCAGATCAATATCACAAAATATCAACTTCTCCCATCTAAACTGGACAAAGGGTTTTAAAATGGGAAGAAAATGGTTTGATTGCAAGTTGTTTGGAGGAGATCTAGTTTTATTTGAACAGCTGAAGCATGAATACAGTCTTCCAAGGTGCAAACCCTCCTCCTTCTTCTGAAGCTTGTGGAGCTCGTTGATGTACTGCTGTCTTATCTGATGGACATCTTCTCTCACCAGAACTTCGACTGTTGAAATGTCATTCTGAAGAAGCTCGAGCATGTGACATGGATCCAGGAGAACATGGACTTGTAGTGAGGGGTCTTCAGGATGGCAAAGAAAGAGAAAATTTCAGTTATTCATTAAATCATTTTTTTGTTCTCATCTATTTTTCTGTATTCATCTGTGTGTAAGAGTACATTTAGAAATTCAACAGTGTACTACCCAGACAACAAAGGTACAGTATTCAGGTAATCAACATCTATTCAAAGTTAAGAAGATAAACCTTATTGTAATCATGCTATTTTCAGCTCTCTCACTCACTTGCACAATGATATTCCACATCAAATGGTCTCAGATTTTGTGAGGAAAAATTAAGCAGTTTATTGTGGATAGTACTTCATCTTAACATGAAACAAATATAACCTGAATTATTTCAATCATTAACAGGTCCCAACTCTCTGTGCTTTAGTACAGAACATACAGTAACTCATTTATTATTAACATGAGCTCAGTACATGGCTGTAGTCTTCAAACTATTTCTTATACTTTATATCTATGTGCTTTATATCTTATTTTCATTCCATATGTTATTTATATTTTATATTTCTACAGCTATATTCTGTGTATGAGTTCAGTGAAAATTAATATGGTTATTAATATAGTTCTTAATGGTTACAGATGCTCTCACAAAGTGCATTTTTTTTAAATTTGGTAACAGTTTGCACAAATCTTAAGACACTACATCAACCATGTAACTTTAATGTCATCCTCTATAACCTACACAGCATATTAGGTTCAGTTGAGTTCAGTTTATGTTACTGACGGATAATTACTACACAAAGTTTGTTTTTTAATGTCCACATTTACGAGGAGTATAACATTCATCATAACGTCAGATAACCACCGAGCTGAACCTTTAGCTTCTAACATCACACAAACTCACTATTTTCAACAACAACATCTTAACAACAAACATTTCTAAACCATTGACCGTAAATAATGAGCTACACAGTTAGCCGACTGGTTTACAAGCTAACTCTAAACAGGCTAGGTCCGTAAATATAAACACATGAGTAAGCAGTAAATATAACACTACTATATCACTTACCGAAAAAAAAACTTAAGTATCAACTTGTTGGATGGTCTGTTAACCGCACAGCAAGCCATGTATGTTGTCAGATATGTGTTAAACAAACTCTCCAAACGAAGTAAAAAAGAGGAGAAATCAGACGGATCAAGCTGTTAGCCTCCTGACCTGCTGACCTGACAGACAGACAGTAATGTTGATGACAGCTTTAAGTGAAGCAACAACGCCATCTATGGGTGTCACATTTATATAGAGCAGTCATGTAGCACAGTCATGGTTAGTTAGTCACTGTTTGTGAATGTAACCGGCAGCCTCTGGATTAAAAGCCTATACCTTGCTACGTCGTTGTCTGCCTGTTTCATCTCGGGGTTTTACAAACATTACATTGGCGACGAGGAGTAAAGGAAAAGTCGCAAAGAGGCATTTTTCAGTGAAAGAAAAGTAAACTGGACGGACGGAGACCAAGTTAATAGCGACCACGAAGCTAAAGCAGAACAACGTGACTGTACAACTTGAATAAAAGCTAGCAAGCATGGCTGCCGCAGCACACACAACTCTACCACCTTTCGACACAGAAACGGATCCTGGATCTATTGGACCACGGTGGAACAAATGGGTGCAAAGGTTTGAGAATTATGTGACTGCTATGAACATTACTGGAGATGCAAGATTTAAAGCATTGCTGTTGCATATCGCAGGAGAACGTGTGCATGACATATATGACACGTTAGCAGCACAGGATGATAAATATGCAGACGTGCAGGAGAAGCTAACTGGCTATTTCTCTCCCAAGAAGAACGCACAGTACCTATATAGTCTATATGTTTAGAAAAGCCATGCAAGAACCAGGAGAATGTCTGGACAATTATCACACTAGACTGAAGATACTGGCTAAGAATTGTGAGTTTGCAGATACTACGGTGGAGATAAAAACTCAGATAATACAGTGCTGTACGTCATCCAGGCTGCGGAGGAAGGCACTGAGGGAACCAAATATGACTTTGGATCAGCTCCTTGATCACGCAAGGACACTTGAACTGTCGGAAATGCAAGCGAGTGGCATGGAAAAACACGCAGCAGCTACGCCTTCAGTGAATGCAGTTAACAGGAAACCCGTGGATAAGCACTATCCAAACAATAGAAAGTGGCCTGAAAAACAGCGTCTCACTCACAACAACCGCTGGAGGAACTGTGGAGGCAAATATCCTCATGATGGTGAGTGTCCTGCTAAAAACAAAGAATGTAGAGCCTGTGGAAAATTAAACCATTTTGCTAAACAATGCCGCTCAACATCCAAATACAGTATCAAAAGACAGCCCCGATACACTGTTAAACAACACTCCAGAAAAGTCCACCACATAACAAAAGCTGCACCAGATAATGAAACACAACATGACTCCTCAAGCAGTGATGATAAATATGTGTTCACAGTTAGTGATGACAATACATCGGACTTGCCACAGACGCAAATCAAGCTGAATGACCGTGATGTTTAAGTGCTAATCGATTCAGGAGCCTCAGCTAATTGTATTAGTGAAGTGAGTTTTGAGACACTAATGCCACGCCCACAGCTCAATCACAGTGCAACCAAGATTTACCCCTTCCGCTCCAATGTTCCTTTGCCTGTCAGTGGTGCATTCAAGTGCAGCGTGGAAAAGGGACAGAAAAAAACAAGGTGCACATTCTATGTCATTAAAGGTGACTGTTTTAATGTACTTAGCTATAAAACATCGAAAGCACTTGGTCTGGTTAAAATAGTCACTGCAGTATCATCCACACCACAGTATAGCACAGCTGCTGATGAGCTGGTGGCAAACAATCCAGAACTGTTCCATGGTATTGGAAAGTTACAAGATTTTCAGGTGAAACTACATATAAATCCTGACATCAAACCCACATGTCAACCTCATCGACGAGTGCCATTCCATATCCGCCAGAAAGTTGAGGATGAGCTTCGGAAGCTGGAGGCAGATGGTATCATTGAAGAGGTCACTGGCCCGACGCCATGGGTCTCGCCCATTGTTGCAGCTCCTAAGCCTAAAGCTCCAAACAAAGTAAGGATCTGTGTTGACATGCGGCAAGCTAATACAGCCATAGAAAGAGAATGTCACATCACTCCCACCATGGACGACGTGATACATGAGTTAAATGGAGCTACGGTGTTCTCTAAACTGACATCATAGTCTACGCCGCTTCTCAGAAGGAACATGACGACAACCTAAGAGCACTGTTCCACAGACTCAAAGAAAGCGGTCTCACACTTAACCGTGAAAAATGTGAGTTCAACAAATCCAGGCTTCAATTCTTCGGTTTTGTTTTCTCAGTACAAGGTGTTTCAGCTGACCCCAAGAAGGTCGCTGTAGTTCAACACGCTGCAGAACCAGAGACTGTCAGTGAAGTCAAGAGCCTGCTGGGCATGGCCAATTATTGCTCCAGGTTTATAAAAGACTTTGCCTCTATCTCTGAGCCACTTTGCAAAATAACCAGAAAGGACCTGCCCTGGGAATGGGGTCCAGAACAGCAAGCTGAATTTCAAGCACTAAAGAACGGTCTAACAAGTGACACAGTTATGTCATACTTTGACCCAAGCAAAGAGACTGAGTTAGTTGTGGATGCTAGCCCTGTCGGACTGGGTGCTATTCTCAGTCAAAAGGATGAAAAAGGAGAAAAGCATATAATAGCGTATGCTAGTCGATCTCTCAGCGATGTGGAGAGGAGATATTCACAGAGAAAGAAGCTCTGGCCATTGTGTGGAGTTGTGAACACTTCCATCTGTACATTTATGGTCATCCTGTAACTCTAGTAACTGACCACAAAGCTCTGGAGATTATATGGAACAACCCAAGATCAAAACCTCCTGCCAGAATTGAGAGATGGGGACTAAGACTTCAGCCCTACGGCTTCAAGATGGAGTACAGAAAAGGAGCTGACAACCCTGCTGACTACATGTCCCGTCACCCCATCCGTTTTGACACAGCTGACAACGCACGTGCAACGAAAGTGGCAGAGGAGTATGTTAACTTCATCGTGAGTAATGCGATACCAAAAGCTATGACACTCGCTGAGATCAAAGCTGAGACTCTTAAAGACACAATCCTTCAGGAGGTCAGTGAGTGCATCAGACACAACACATGGAACAAAATGGACAAGTCACGTAATACAGACATACTAAAGCAGTTCAAACAAGTTAGCAGTGAACTATCAATATCACATGACTCAGACATCGTACTGCGGGGGACTAGAATAGTTATTCCCACTTCCCTACAAGAGAGAGTGCTACGGTTAGCCCATGAAGGACATCAGGGAATTGTTAAAACTAAAACACTACTCAGAACCAAGGTATGGTTTCCAGACATAGATCGAAAAGTAGAAACAGCAGTACGCAGTTGTCTCGCATGTCAAGTCAATACACCAGTTACACAGAATGAGCCACTAAAAATGTCAGTTCTACCAGAATCTCCATGGCACAGTGTGAGTGCAGACTTCTATGGACCGCTCCCAACGGGAGAGTATTTGATTGTTGTCATTGATGATTACACACGTTATCCAGTTGTCGAGAGTGTAAGCTCAACTTCGGCAAACACTGTCATTCCGGTCATAGACAAGGTCTTCTCAATGTTTGGGATCCCCAGAGTTGTAAAAACCGATAATGGACCACCATTCAACAGTGATCAGTTCTCCCAGTTCGCAGACTATCTAGGATTCGAACATCACAAGATCACACCGCTTTGGCCCCAAGCCATTGCCACAGCTGGAAGATTCATGCGGACCCTGGGGAAAGCTATCCGTGTTGCGGACACACAGGGAATGCACTGGAAACAACAACTGAACATCTTCCTACGTGAGTACCGATCTACACCTCACAGCACAACAGAGAGCTCACTCGCTGAACTTTTATTCCAACGCAAGATGTTCACGAAGATTCCTCCATTCACTCAAACACCGAGTAACAGTACAGATTCTGAAGTGAGAGCAAAGAACAACAAGGCTAAGGACAAAATTAAATCTCATGCTGACTTTCATCGCCATGCCAAACCACACACACTTACTCCAGGGGACACTGTACTTCAAAACAAGCTCACCACACCATACAACAACAAGCCATACACTGTGACCAATACCAAAGGCTCCATGGTTACGGTGGCTAGAGATGGGCACTGCATCGTCAGGAATTCTTCATTCTTCAGGAAGATACCACCACAGCTACTGGACATCTCAGCTGATCCTGATGACGAAGGTCGTGAATACAGTGAAGCCTCTACAACCACAACTACACCAAGATACCCCACACAACTCAGATGTCCTCCCACATACTTGAAGGACTACAAATAAACAATTGCTGCTTGAAATGTGTGGAGTGGAGAGACAATGACATTGGAATACCAAGATGGACAGCTTTTGTTTATTTCTTAATTTCAATTATTCTATAGTTTAACAGTTTAAAAAAAAAAAAAAAAACAGCAAAGTAGAACAGTTAAAAAAAAAAAGAAGAAAACTTGATTTTTCTGTTTTCAGACAGATTTGATCTATTCTGTTTTAATTTCAGATTTAAAATGTTCTGTTATCAGGAAAGTTTTGAAGCATGTTTGAAGATCAGGTTCAGTATAGCAACATTTGCATTATTTTGTTTCTTTGTTAAAAAAAAAAAAAAAGAGCAATGTAATGTTGATGACAGCTTTAAGTGAAGCAACAACGCCATCTATGGGTGTCACATTTATATAGAGCAGTCATGTAGCACAGTCATGGTTAGTTAGTCACTGTTTGTGAATGTAACCGGCAGCCTCTGGATTAAAAGCCTATACCTTGCTACGTCGTTGTCCGCCTGTTTCATCTCGGGGTTTTACAAACATTTCACCCCCCACAGTGTGAGGAGAAGGGGCCGTCAACTTATCAGATATATCTCGTTTTTTGAACCAGGCTGTAAACATGTTAATTCCTGGGGTAAAAACTGGCTTTTTTGGCTGTGGGCTTATGGCACTTCCGGCGCTTCTGCAGCCATTCTCAAGCGGAACCTCGAGGAACTGCAGTTTTTTGTACTTCCACATAGGCTTCATTTTTCGAGACCGGAGGTTGCCCCTTGGTTTGTGTGTACAAAATGTGTGAATATTTCCCAGCATTCCCTCAGCTCAACATGCAGCTCCCCTCAGCTCAATATGCAGCTCCCATCGTGACCTTTCTCATGATGTCAGCTGATCCACGCAGAGAGAGCGCAGCCTCGGACTCTGACATCCTGTAATGACCACTACACACACACACACACACACACACACACACACACACACACACACACACACACACACATGCACACACACACACACACACACACACTCCTTTCTAATGAGCCTGCATATGTGACACATACACAGCGTAGCATAAAGTTGAAACGGCCTCATGAATGCATGCATGAACACATGAGCATACAAATGTGCAGAGACGGTGAGAGAGAGGGGGAGGGAGCGAGGGAGGGAGGGGGTGACATTTAAGAAGCCCCCCCCCCCCCCCCCACCCCCCCCCCACCCCCCCCCACCGGTCCTCTTTATTCTGGCTCCCAGGAGTCCAGCAGGAGGATAAAAAGCTAATGGCTAATACTCAGGAGGGGATAGTGGTAGACTTATTTAACAAGGAAGCTGCTTAAGAACACAATTTATTCACAGCATCAGCTCGGGGATTTCAGCAGGTGTGTGTGTGTGTGTGTGTGTGTGTGTGTGTGTGTGTGTGTGTGTGTGTGTGTGTGTGTGTGTGTGTGTGTGTGTGAGAGTGTGTGTGTGTGTGTGTGTGTGTGTGTGTGTGTGTGTGTGGTGTAAGTGTAATTCTGCTTAGATTTGCAATTCAGGATTTTTTAGATCATAAATATCAAGAAAATCATTCTGACTAAAATGTTGCATTCAACAAAACAATTTGAGGTTAAATGTGGAGTCAGTAGAAATGATTGTAAACACATCATTCCAACTAAGCCCCTCCTCCTGGGCTCATTGCCCCCAGAAGCCCCGCCCCCTGCAGGACGTAGTGTTTATGTTTACTGCTTGTACCTACACTGCAAGTTAACGCACGCTAGCACAAGCGTGCAAACACCGCCGGTGTTCATTACCTGCCTGTCCAACAGGAAGTAGACCAACTCCACGTCCACGGGTAAAAGACAACACAAGGTTCATCCTTGTTTTAGAACGAGCTTTATCCACTTGGTGTTTCTCCTCACTCTGATTATATTTTCTCTTCTTTGTTGCTACGTCCACGTCCGTCATACTCACCGGTTTGAATCTCGTCCAATCACTGAATTGTATCCACTCCTAAACTCACCTGCTGCACTGTCATTGGCTGGAGGAAACACACCAGCTCCGCCCAGAAACGTCCCGAGTCAACCAGAACAAAGCAGAAGAGTAAAATCCAGTCAGAGGACAGAGTCTCTGCAGACACAGTCACCACCACACATGTATGGAGGCCCAGAAGAGACGATGAAGCAGCTTCACTTTAGGAGAAGTCTGTCTTTTATTTTGAAGGAACAAGCTGCTCATTCTATCTGTGAAAATTGCTATAAAAAGAACCGACATCAATATTTGCAAAGAGTATTTTGTCCCTGTTATGAGTCCTGCATTGCTCATCAAGCTGTTGACGTGGCTCCGAGGAAATGTAGGATTGTGACTCATGTTAGAAGTGAGACTATTTCTGTTAGAAAGAAGTGATAATGCTTAAGATATGAAACATTCAGCGATGAATCATGATGACAAACATCATCATTTTACAGGGTTTCCAAGATTTCCTGGAAATCAAAAACACAAACTTAAATATGAAGAGGTCTGTGTCTTTCTCTTCTTCTTTCCTTTTGTTTCTGCAGCTCAGCCAAACACCAAACCTCCTCTCAGACATCAGGTGCAGCTCAGGTGTCACTGTTTTGACGTTTGAGTTGCTGTGTGGCTCCGTACGAATCACAACAGATGTCAGACACATTGAACTGAGGGAGCATCGGGTGACAGAGAGACTGCAGAGAGAGAGACAGGAAGTGAGAGAGGACGAGAGGCTGCAGAGAGAGAGACAGGAAGTGAGAGAGGACGAGAGGCTGCAGAGAGAGAGACAGGAAGTGAGAGGACGAGAAGCTGCAGAGAGAGAGACAGGAAGTGAGAGGACGAGAGGCTCAGGTGTTTGACAGCTAACACTGTCTCAATGTCTCCTGTTCAGTTTGTAAATGCTGAAGAAGAAATCATGTTTCAGGGATGGATTCCAGAAGTTTTTCGGAGATGCAGAGATCCTCTTCAGCTTTTCGTTGTCAGCAATAAAGAAAGCTCTAACTTCCTGTTGAATGTAAGACGCTTTGAAAAAAAGCTTCTGCTAAGTGAATTGTAGAATTGTTGAATGTGTTTGTGCCGTGTGCAGCGCTGTTTACATTAAGTGTCCTGATGTAACTCTGACCAATCGATGGGCTTGTTGCTGCTCTGTGTTTGTAGCAGCGCTTGAATGTATCCGTCTGCGTCGTCGTTTCTGCAGGATGTTCTTCATCAGACGGGGCCGTTATATTCAGCTGATGTACTAACAGGGTGATGATAGGGTATGAGCTACACACACACACACACACACTCATCACACACTGAAGTGGTCAGAAATGTCATCACAAATATGGAGGTCGCAGCAGAACGACACCATGGATGATTTATTCATCGGTGTGGGGGCTCGGAGGGGCTGCTCCTCTCATTAAGTGGGAGGTGCTGGTGTTCAGTACATTTTGCAGGACGTTATGAACCTGACATTTAGTTTTATTTCATCAGATGACAGTGTGGGTGTGTGTGTGTGAGATTTAATCTAGCTCTCTGCAGAGCAGGTCTGATGAGTCCTGCCCAGGAGGGAGGGAGAGCGGGGAGGGCGATAACAATCAAGACCTGACTGATGAAGAAGCATTTCAGCCTGAATGGGACATGAAGAGAGAGGTCATCAGAAATCATTTTACATAACACCAGATTGAATCAAATCACAGCGGTCAGGAGCGCTTTGATTTGTCGTAATGGAAGAGGAAATGGGCCGTCCAGCGTCATCCAATCACTCCACACACTCGGCGTTAAGAACACACATTTCTCACTCCCGTTGAAAACGTCTCCGCGCCCACAATGTTTTCAATCAGAGGAGCCGTGACGCCTGTAGAATAACATTTTGATTACAGCGCAGCATAATGGGAACATTGTGCTAAGTGCAATTGTGCATTCTGTGATTTTGAATCGTATGAGTGAGGAGCGGAGCAGACGAGGATCACGTGGGGAGAGTTCACAGTGAGGCCTTTTGTTAGTTCACAACTGAAAACACAGACAGCATGAGACATACTGATTTACATTCAGAATCTGGATGTGTTTGTTTTTTTATGATCTTTCTTCTGTACTTTGTCTAAACTGTAATACATGAAAACAAAGTCCGAGCGGATCTGTCGGTAAGGTCATAAAGACGAAACGCTGTCAAAGAGCAGTTTTACATCAATACATGAGAAAGCTAAGGACATGACCACTTTGAAATATGCATACTAACTCTAACATGTGTCTCTAGTCTGTCTACAAACCCCAATGATGAGAAAAGTCCATCCTCTCCGTCTTCTGTCTGCTCCAGTTTTCAGAAAATGTGTGCTCAAACAGGCCGTTTGGAGATTTTCCCTTCATGACATCACAAAGGGCAGTAGCCCCTCCCCCAGGTGGGTGACACTCCCACAGCTAGGTGTTTGTTCTGCCCTCTGAGTCTGCCTTCTAACCGTAAACAATAGGACATGGAGTGAGAAAGACCAAGACACCTGAGCCCTTCCAGAGAGGGGGCGTGGTCAGACACAGCTCATTTACATGAGAGGTAGACGATGTTGGAGTTTACAGATGTGCTGAGAGATTCTTCTAGAAACTAACAGCTGTGGAAGTTGTCAGATGGTGTCAACAACACAAGGTGCCATATTTAGATGATATATATGTTTTAAATGACCATGCTGGTATTATTCTTGAGAGTTATTCTCATTCATGGTGTTTGATTTTTTGATTTTTCGAAAACAAAAACAGTTACTGAGGAATGAAAAAGAGAATGATTGCACTTTTGAGACTTAACGGTTACAATCATGACAAGCAGACAATGAGGACACTACGCTCTCAACTGCATCGTGATCTTTGAGTGTACGAAGGTCTCACTAAAGATGCTCTTCAACCTCTCCCAAAGCAAGGATGAATTAAAAATTGAGGCTCAGAGGTTTACGTTAACAGCTGCAAAAAAACCCAGCGAAAATCAAAGTGTCTTCACCCTGCTCTTACACGAGGTCTATCCTGATCTAGATCACATTTTAATGCCAGGTATAATCACCCCCCCCCCCACCTGTGGTTCCTGCTCTGTTGGTGAGAGTCTGAAACACAACTCAAACGTCTGCATGTGGTCCTTTAATTATCAACGCACAGGAGGCGAAACATTTCACTTTAATCACTCATTTTTTTATTCTCAATTTTGATTTAGCTTCATTTCTTAGATTTGTTTTTAAAATCACAGTCGGCTTTGATTGCAGCTCACCGACCACAGGAAGCGTTCACAACATTTTTTTTTTTCGTTCTACAGATCAGTTCATGACATTTAAAGGTCCCATATTCTTCTTTTTCTGGTTTTATATGCTCTTTAGTGTGTTTTCCAAGTGTCCTGTGCATGTTTAGGCACATCTATTTGCAAAAATTCAAAGTCCGCGGAAACGCGGCTTCTCCTACATCCTCCTGTTAGCTGTAGCATTAGCTGCATGTAACGCTCGGTTCTAGCCCCCCTTGATAAAAATGTGTCATTCCGACGTCATTGTCAGTGTGAGATCACTGATCTAAGCCCATTGGCTCGTTGTGGCAAGCCCAGCAGCTCATGTTGCACGCCCGTTAACTTCTGTAGCACGCCCACGATATGCCGTAGCCTGCGGTAGCACAGTAGTGCTAATGTTTATGCTACCCTCGGACGGAGCCAGTGGCTGCATTCCAAATATGGTAAAAGTGGCGGGACATTTCCGAGAAGCGTGCTGAGCAACTGACCAATAGCGACAGAGTGGATCGGCAGACCAATCAGAGCAGACTTGGCCCACGTGGGGTCTAACAGTGTCGGCTCAGCAGAGTGCAGCTGACGGACTCAGAGCAGAGAGGGAGCAAGGAGGAGCAGTACATGAAAACAGACACTCGAACTTTAGCTATTGTGAACGTACAAAAGTAGGAACATAGATTAAATATACGAACCCCAAAAAGGGCATAATATGGGCTCTTTAAGGTCCAGTCAGTGAGATGTGTAGTGAGTGAAATGATAAAGGTATCTTACTATCTGATCAGACATTAAGGAAACATGTTATGTTGAAGTGCTGGCTTCTCTGACAACAATGCAGCAGCCAGTATGTCCTCCTTCTAACTTTAGATTCTGGTCCTGAATGCTCTGGATTTGTTTGGACCAGAGAAGGTAGGCGCTTTTATAAGGCACCCCCACACGACCGTTTTGGACGCCCCTTGGTTTGCCAGATATGAGAGCAGTTATCAGACCTAAAAAGCCTCTGCATGTTTCTAATAAACTCCATGAGCAGAAACGTGCTCAAACTAGGATCAATATTGGAGATGCTTTTGAAAAATGGAGAGAGGTTAGAACACAGAAAGGTTTACAGACCCATGCAGAGCTGGATAAACACTGAAGCTTCAGTGTCCACCACATGGCAACCTGTGTGAGCATCGACTCTAGAGAGGGGGGGGGGGTGGGGGGGAAACAGCTCTCTACAATGTTTACAATTTAGACTGCAGTACCCATTTTAAACACTAGGGGTCAGAGTTACATACTGCTCCTTTAATGAAGGCGATAAGTATTTTGCATTTTGCTTGAGACTCTCCCTTTCAGCCGTCATCTTTCAGACTCACTGATCATGGACGAGGTTTCTTCAGCTCAGACGTTTGGCCTGGAAGTCTTCTGAGCACATCAACACTTCTCTTCTTGTGGCTGATCTGCGGGTCGTATGCAGCTGCAGTCTGCTCAGGAGGTGTGAATTAGATTTCTCAGGAATGTTCTCTCGTTTGTAAAATGGGACAGTCTGAAAATGCCACTGGCTTCCCACCCCCCGATGCTCGGATATATTTAGCTGTGAGATCTGATGTGGCATTTATGTGTTACTTTATCTTTTCTTTGTTGTATTTTCCAGATGGTCGCGTGTGATCTCACCCCCTGATAGGCTGCAGTGTTATTTGGCGTCTTTTGGTATCAAAGAGGCACAATTTCTGCTCTTTTTTTCCCCAGCACAATCAGGATTATAGAAAGGAAACACAGGCAGCAGGAGCATCAGGAGGAGGAGGAGGAGGAGGGAGAGACGCTAGCTTTTATTAGCTCTGCTATTGATCACGCTGACGATAAGATAACACAGCCGACATTAAATGGAATATGATACATGCCGCTGCATTCTGGGGCCATTTCCACCATCACAGAGCAGCAGTTCTTATTATAAGTCTGAACCGCAGCTCGGCTTTAAGGCTGTTTGACTGACAGCGAGGCTGATTCTCGCACACGTATTTATATCTAGAATATGTCAATATCAGTCATCTGCATTACAAACAGTGTGTGGACAACAAACCACACACACACACACACACACACACACACACACACACACACACACACACACACACACACACACACACACACATACACACACACACACACACACACACACACACACACACACACACACGCACGCACGCACACACACACACACACACACACACATACTGTTGGAGCAGACATAGCAAGAAAACATCTGAGTGATGTTTCACATTGTAGTATCCTCACCCCAATCCAGACGGCGCTTTTTTGCCAACAACAAACAAAGAAGAAGAAGAAGAAGAGTAATATAAGAAGATGACACCGCCGAGTTGAAGACCCGCCTGATTCTGTAAATTAGCGGTGTGAGGAAACCAAGCAGCAACCTCCAGTGTTGAAAAATGAAGCCGATGCTGAAGTGTAAAATCCTGCAGTTCCTGGAGTGTCCACTAGAGGCTGGCTGCAGAAGCACAGGAAGTCACATACACACCCATTCTAAAAAGCCTGTTTTTACAGCAGAGATTAACATGTTTACAGTCTGGTTCAAAAAACAAATAGGTGTGATTAGCTCATGTCTCGATGGACACACACTGTACGGGGGGGTGAATGTTTTGATGACTCATCAGTTTTGATTTGATGAAGGATAAGAGTTATTCACAATAAGGCGTGTAGCTGACCTGACTGACAGGCGTTTCCTTGTGGGACTTCCTGTCGTAATTGTCATATTCTGTCCAGCTTGACGCATGCCGCTCCGGAGACGGACCGCAGCACTCGCTGTGGAAACACAACGATTGACTAGTTGTTACAGCGTAGTTCGTGCAGCCGACAGACCGTGGCACCTCCCAGACTCTAAACACGACACATTACCTTTTTTATTTAGTACTTTATTTTACCGTGTATTTATGTAATGTTTTCTTATCATGAGATGTTTTTTTTTTATTTCTGTGTTATTTTTCTGTTTCTTTAGTTTTCATGTTTAATAAACTTGAGACCAGACCGACTCTCTCAGGTTGTTCTAAATGACACTGAATCAAACTGTCAGTGTAACCGTGACGACTGTCGGGTCAAAATAAATCAGAGAACCAGAGATCCAGCCGGGACATTTATTCCTGTTTTACTGAACTGTGACTTCTCAGTCTGTTCCACCACTAGTAAATAAATCCACCAATGTGTTCACTGATCTGCTGATATGTAGAGCAAGATGTAAATGATTAACGAGAGCGCTGATAAAGTATTCAGTGAAACCTCGTGGGGCGCTGGTTTGTTTGAAGAGAATCCTAAATTAGAGACAAGTGGCTGGGCAGAACAAAGTCAGCAACACTGAGCCTGTGAGCCCGAGCTTGGGGAAAACAGACCCTAACCACGGACATGCACAGAAGAAGTGTTAAAAAAGCTGGAGTGCATAAACATTGACTTGTTAACCTTCATCGATGTGTAGCTGTCTCACCTGCCATCAACCAGTCGCTCAGCACTTTTCCACTCAGCCTGCCTCTACTCCACACCGCCTGCTGGCCACGCCCACTTCATCAGGTTGGAGGCCACTTGCAGCCTCCTGTCCCGGACTATGAGTTCTGTTTCTTTCACCCTGTTCTTTGTCTGCTTCTTCTCTTGGCTGCTTCCCTACAGCATCACCTCAGAGTTTTCATGATTGCTTGTCTTTTTTCCCTGCGGCTCAGAGACTCCCTGTGTTGTCGCTCTGTTCACTGTGTGTGCACCATGTGGTCACTTACATGCTGGCAACCTGACCCTTCGTCTGGTCCTGCACAACTTTCTGCATTCCCTCTCCAAAGTACTGTTCCCCGCTCTGTGGTCGGTTGCATGGGACCGATAGGACTTCAAGCCCATACATTGAACTGCTATCTTTTTTTTGCTTCATGTGGGTCCAAACACCCGCTACAGTTGGAGATGACCTGAAAGTAAAGATTGAGACGTCAACTCATCAGGAAAAAGTTTAGTGAGGGAATAAATCAGGAACATTTGATCATAAACTATATATACTATATAATCTTTCCTCTTGTTGCAGCCACGGGGAGTCGCCCCCTGCTGGTCATTGGATAATATTCTGTGTGTCTCCACACTCAGACCGATATTCATGCTCACAGTTTCCTGGTTGTGCATGTTCTACTGATGTTGAGTCATGTTTGGATCCTCGCAGCACATTCAGAGCGGTGTGATAGCAGAAAATATTTCCTGTTTTTGAAATGTCAATAGTGAAATGTCAGGTTTGTTGTCAGTCGCTCATAATTAAAGAGCGAACAGCTTCTCTCTGCAGCTGTCACTTTACGCTGCTGTTAAACAATCATCCAGCAGGAGATCAACACAGAGGAGAGAACGCCTTCAATCACAGCAGCCTCAAAACAAAAAGGTACAAAGACACTTTAATGTTGGATCGTCGTGTGGCCACAAGATCTGTTTTTGTGTTCTCATTCTCCCTCCCATTGAAGTCATTTTATCGATAATTACAGAGTGTCATGGTGGTACTTTGTGTAAGGATGGACATTTCAAGACACATTATTATTTAAAAGTCATCGGCAATTATTCAAAAAAAGGTTTCACCTTCCCAATGGAAGGACACACAGCACAACAATTCATAGTTTGAGAGGCAATGTGATCACAATGAGACATCATCACAAAGATTTTAAAAAATCTACAGATTCAAAAATACAAAGAGAGGCAGAGAGAACTTAAATATTGTCCTGTTTCCTTCTTGTTTAGTTTGATATTTTGTTAATTTTAGTGTTTAGATTTCACAGACTGTTTTATTTTGTATTGTTCTTTCCTCGTGTTACTTTAATCCCTGTTTATTTTTTAAGTTTCTTGTGTTTCCTGTTTTATTTTCTCATTGTTTCTCTTTTCCCTGAGTGAATTTTTATCGTCTTGTCTTTAGTGTTTCCTGTTTTATTTTGAAGTTATTGTCCCCAGTGTTTCTCATCTTGTCTTTAGTGTTTCCTGTTTTATTTTTTAGTTCTTGTCCCCAGTGTTTCTCATCTTGTCTTTAGTGTTTCCTGTTTTATTTTTTAGTTCTTGTCCCCAGTGTTTCTCGTCTTGTCTTTAGTGTTTCCTGTTTTATTTTTTAGTTCTTGTCCCCAGTGTTTCTCGTCTTGTCTTTAGTGTTTCCTGTTTTATTTTGTAATTCTTGTCCCACACAGTTTCACTCCCACTATGTTGACGAGCAGAGACGCCTGATTGGACAGCGGAGGTCACCTCATCTTCATACAACACCACACTAACCCCGCCGCCAATGTCAGTGGTTTTGGACGAGACCCGGACAGACTTGATTTTTGTTGAACAACTTTGAAAATGAAATGGTCAATGCAGAGGAATGGGGAGAAAATGTATGTCAATGACGTCATCGTTGACTTGGCGTGCTCATGACAGGCATAAAAGTGTGTTTTTGCGTTTTCAGGTGAACAAAAAGTTTTTTGAGTACTGAGTGTGTGTGAACGGGTTCATTTTTTAAACAGAGGAAGAAGACTATTGGACGAGGCTCTAGAGAAACGAGCTAAACGCAGCTTGTAGTGTGGTGCCGATCACATTTCCCAATGTAGTATTCTGGGAAATGTAGGAACTAACTGGCAACTATCTCAGCTGCGTTACAGGATCATTGATTTCTTTTTTTTGTGCTGCTTTGTCAGAACCTGTGGAGAGCAAAAGAAATATGTGTGAGTGTTTAGAAAGCGTCAGATCAGCAGGAGAATCACCGGCTGCTCCGCCAGAGTCACTGCTGACACATCACCACGCTCCAACACCAGAGATGTGAGCGTGTGTGTTGTGTGTGTGTGTGTGTGTGTGTGTGTGTGTGTGTGTGTGTGTGTGTCTGTGTGTGTGTTTGTGTGTGTTTGTTTGTGTGTTTGTGTGTGTTTGTGTGTGTGTGTGTGGGTGTGTGTGTGTGTGTGTGTGTGTGTGTGTGTGTTTGTTTGTGTGTTTGCGTGTGTGTGCGTGCGTGTGTGTGCGTGTTTGTGCGTGTTTGTGTGTGTGTGTGTGTGTGTGTGTGTGTGTGTGTGTGTGTGTGTGTGTGTGTGTGTGTGTGTGTGCGTGTCTCCACATTGGACCAACTGGACCAAAAACTCTCTGAATGCCCAAGTAGCAGGATGAATCTTCTTCTCTCCCTCCTTACTTTAATTCTCTTCCTGTTTCTCATCCTGTCTTCCTTTTTATTCTCCTCTTCTTCCTTTTTCTTCCTCTCTTGTTCCCTCCCTCTACTGTCCTCCTTTCCTCTCCTTAGCCTCTTTTTCTTTGTGTTTTCTCCCGTCCTCTCCATCTTTTCTTTGTCGCCTCCTTCCTTTCTTCTGGCCCCTTCTCTCTTGTCCTCATTGTTTTTTTCCTTCACATTTCTATCCTTACCTTTCCTCTACTGCTCCCTTTCCTTTTTTCTTAACTCTCTACATCTCTCTCTTTTACTTTCTTATCCTCATCCCCTCATTCCTGCTCCTGTACCTCCATCTTTTCCTCCCTCTTCCGTCCTGTTCCATCCCTCTGCTATCCTCCCTTTTTCTTTCCTTTCCTCTCTACCCTGCCTAATTTTGTCTCCTCTTCCCTTTGACCTCATCCCCTCTCCTTCATCTTCTTGTTCTCTCCTCCTCTCGTCTTCCTATGTTTACCTTTAATCCTCCTCCTTCCCTTTTCACTCTACATTTTGTTGTTTTTTTCTTTTCCTCTTCTCTTCTCTTTTCCCCATTGTGGGATAAATAAAGGATTATCTTATCTTATCTTATCTTTTTCTAATAATTAGATTTTCTCCTGTTTGTTCTCGGGTCTTTTTCTCCACACTTTAATTTCTCCCTCTTTCTTTGTGTCCACCGGTCTGGTCCCTTATCTCCTTTCCCCTTACTTCCTCTTCTCGTTCTTCTTCTTCCCTTCCATTAATTCATTTTCTTCTCTCATTTAATTGATCTCGTTCTATTATTTTATTCACCTTCAGGCCATCATTTATTCCTCTCCCTCACATTTTATTTTAACTCTTCTCTTGTTACTTTTCCTAATTCTACAGTTTTTTAAATCCCCTCCCAGCTTTCCATTTCTCCCCTCCTCCTCCACCCCCCCGTCTTATTATTTCCATCCTCCTTCTCTCCTCCTCTTTTTGTCGGAGTGACTCCTTTTTACACTTTACCTCTTCATTTCCTTCCTCTTCTTTTACATCTTCTCATTTTTCTTCTTTCCTTGTGTCCTTCTCGTTCTCCTTTTTTCCTCTTCTTGTCTCCCAACATCTCCTTTCCTCCCTTCCCTATTTTCTAATGTCCTCTATCCCCTTCCTCTCCTCTATCCTTGTCCTCCCTCCTTTATCTTTTCTCATCTCCTTTCACTCATAATCTCTCCTCATCTCTTTCCCCGTCATCTCCTTCTGTCAGTTCCTCCCCTCCCTCCTTTATCTTTTCTTATCTCCTTTCCTCATCTTCTCTTTCCCCGTCGTCTCCTTCCCTCCGTTCCTCCCCTCCCTCCTTTATCGTCTCCTTTTCTTCATCTTTCCTTGTCATCTCCTTCCCTCGGTTCCTCACCTCCTTCCTTTTTAATGTCCTCTCTTACTTTAGCTCTCCATCTTTGCTTCTCATCTCTTTTTATTTCCTCTCCACTCTGTGCTCTACTTCTCCTCCCATGTCTCCTTTCTACCTCCTACCCTCTTTTAACTTCCTCCCCACCCTCTGCTCTCCAGCCTGACCCCAGATCATGGCGTTGTTCAGAGCCCCCTCGGCGCCCCGGCGTCGGCCAGACTGCGAGTCGCTCAGCTGCAACAGAGGCCGGCCTCCATCGATCCTCTGCGGCCTCGGCCTTCACGCTCAGCAGATCTAACATTTGTAACGTTCATGAAGTTAGTGATGTCTCTGAGGTATTTACAGCACGTACTGCTGCGGCCTCAGACCTGCTGTAAATATCCACCTTCCTCCTCCTCCTCCTCCTCTTCATCTCCTCTTCACTTCTTTCTGCTTCACATCCTCACTTTCAACATTTATCCCTGAGTGTTTGCGCCCTCCAGTCTTATTGACGTCGGCTCAAATTAAATCAAATTAAAATTCACATATTGACGTGTTCGTTTTGTCAGGGCTCCACGTACATGGAGGATTAAAAGCGGCTCGTTTGATTACATATTTAATGTCTGTTAGATCGATATTGCTCTGGATGTGAGAATCCCACGGCACACATTGATTCTAATGAGAAATGTTGAGTCTTTTTCTTTAGCCTGTCAGTAAACTCTAGTGATGTGAAAAGCAGTTCTTTTCAGTGTACTGAATCAGTAGAATCAGTTCAGTAAAGTGATTCGTTCAAAAGATTTGTTCACCGAATCGTTCAGTACTTCTCAGCAGCTCTGTCTGTGAATCAGAATTTACTAAGCTGAAATATGGCCGAACGTTTAGTTCTGCTCGCGATCGTACTGAGAACAGCCGGTGGTGAATAATAAACTAATGAGCTGAGAATTTAGTTGGATAAAGCCACAGTTTGCAAACTGAAAGCTGCTAAAACAATCACATTTATTTTCCCCGACCGTTCTGTTCAGTACGTTCAGTACACAAATCACTCACTGACTGTCTGACTGAGAGGAAGATAGAGACTTGGAGGCGGAGCTCTCTTTCAGTTCCTTCACTGAACGAAGCACTGACTGAACGTGAACGAGCGAGACTGTGAGTCACCAGCCTCAGTCACACACACACACACACAATGTACTGACTGAAACACGATCGTTAGTAGATGTTAAAACAGTCAGCTGAGTGAAATTAAGTTGGATATAAAAGCCGTTTGTAAACTGACACCAGCTATAAAAAGGACATACATTTTGGCGACACCTAAATATTAAATAATATATTTTCTACTTCCTCAATTTTCAAACCATGAGAGGGAGAAGTAGGGGCGGGCTTTAGTGACACAGAGCTCCCGACCGACTCTGTCCTGTTGGTTCAGTCAGTACGTATCACTGACATGAAAGGGAGAGGGAGGGCTTTGAGCGACTCTTACGGTCTAGAGAGAGACACGAGACGGGAGAGAGGAGAGCGCAACTGAAGTTGAGAAATGAACGACTCTTTTCAGTAAGTGATTCAGTTCAGTTCGTTCACCCAGATGATTCGTTCGTTTTGAACGAATCGTTCACGAACTACACATCACTAGTAAACTCTGTGCTCGCTGTGATGCTTTTAGACTGAGTCAGGATCAGGAGCAGCTGGCCATGACACAATTTCTAGTCTGTGTGTGTGTGTGTGTGTGTGTGTTTGTGTGTGTGCGTGTGCGTGTGCGTGTGCGTGTGCATGTGCATGTGTGTGTGTGCGTTTGCAGTGACCAACAGAGTGTGTGTGTGTTTCTGTGTGTTTGCAGTGAACAGCAGTGTGTGTGTGTGTGTGTGTGTGTGTGTGTGTGTGTGTGTGTGTGTGTGTGTGTGTGTATGTGTGTGTGTGTGTGTGTGTGTGTGTGTGTGTGTGTGTGTTTGTTTGCAGTGACCTGCAGAGTGTGTGTGTTTGCAGTGACCTGCAGAGTGTGTGTGTGTTTGCAGTGACCTGCAGAGTGTGTGTGTGTGGTTGCAGTGAACTGCAGAGTGTGTGTGTGTGGTTGCAGTGACCTGCAGAGTGTGAGTGTGTGGTTGCAGTGAACTGCAGAGTGTGTGTGTGTGGTTGCAGTGACCTGCAGAGTGTGAGTGTGTGGTTGCAGTGACCTGCAGAGTGTGAGTGTGTGGTTGCAGTGACCTGCAGAGTGTGTGTGTGTGGTTGCAGTGACCTGCAGAGTGTGTGTGTGTGGTTGCAGTGACCTGCAGAGTGTGTGTGTGTGGTTGCAGTGACCTGCAGAGTGTGTGTGTGTGGTTGCAGTGACCTGCAGATGGTGTGTGTGTGGTTGCAGTGAACACACTCATCAGCTGCTCCATGATCATCTCCTTCTCCCACTCTGTGTCTCACCTCTTGCTTTTCTTATCGGCCTCGTTTATCCACTCCACACTCCCTCTCTCTCTCTCTGTATCAGCTGCTTGTCATTATTTCAGTGTCATTATTTATCTCATAGAGCTCTTGAAAGGATATTGTCACTTTTAATAGATCCTCCTCACAAACACGCTGTGTTCCCAACACAATGTTCCTGACCTCTGCCTTCTTTTCATAGTGTGGATGTTCCTTCTTGACCTTTACTAACCTGATGAATAGCTGAATAACCAGACGTCAAAGAGTCGCTTTCAACCAGACACACAGTCTCCTTTCAAAGGATGCATTCAGCCCTCTGAGTACATATGAGCTGGAGAGGGCGGGGTTGTGACCTCTGCCTCATTCACAGTGTATCAGATGAGATCAGATAAAAAATCTTAAAACATCATTTCAGGTTAAATTCATTATACAGTATTTGCACTTCAACAGGTCGTTTGGAGGACTTGTTAGTGGAATATCTACAAAAGGAAATAAGCTCCATTTCTATTCTGTGAATGCTGACTCTTTTAAAAAATGTGCTCAAGTGAATCATCAACAACAACAACAACAACAGCAACACAAACTTGTAGGGTTTGATCGAGGAAATTCCTCTCGACAATTTGCACCAGCATAATTTATTTAAAGGTGAATTCAATGTTTGTTAACAGAACATACAAACTAGCCCTCTGGGCTCATCTCACACAAAGCAGAACAGTAAAATCCAGTCAGAGGACAAAATCTCTGCAGACACAGTTACCGCCACACATGTATGGAGGCCCAGAAGGGACGATGGAGCAGCTTCACTTTAGAAGACGTCTGTATTTTATTTTGAAGGAACAAGCTGCTGACTCTGTCTTTAAAGGTCACATATTGTTCTAAAATCCTCTTCACCATGTTTCTCTAACTCTAATAGGTGTCTCTAGTCTGTCTACAAACCCCCCAATGATGAGAAAAGTCCATCCTCTCCGTCTTCTGCCTGCTCCACTTTTCAGAAAATGTGTGCTCAAACAGGCCATTTGGAGATTTTCCCTTCATGACATCACAAAGGGCAGTAGCCCCTCCCCCAGGTTGGTGACACTCCCACAGCTAGGTGTTTGTTCTGCCCTCTGAGTCTGCCTTCTCACCGTAAACAATAGGACATGAAGCGAGAAAGACTGAGACACCCAAACCCTTCCAGAGAGGGGGCGTGGTCAGACACAGCTCATTTACATATTTAAAGGTACAGACACAGAAACAGCCTGTTCTGAGCAGGGCTGAAATAGAGGGGTTTAAAGACATGATCAAATACAGGATCAGAGTGGATTTAGAACAAGAAACTTCACACACAGGTTTTGAGGAGCTCTGACACTTATTTACACTGAAGAAGAGGAGGAGGAGGAGAATATGTCACCTTTAATTATTACTGATGTCATGTCTTTCGAGTAAACTTCTGCACAGTCTAACTTACAAACATTCATCTATTTTATAGTTATAGTTTTGAAAAGGTGTCATCGATGTCATCGGGGGTTTTTAAATACATAAATAGGGCAAAGGGTCAGAAAGCTAAAAGGCGTGCAGACAGACTCAGGAGCAGGCTTGATAAAAAATAATTCGGTAAAATTTGATCTTCGGGAATCATAAATGTTAAAGGAGATCTATTAAACTCACTTTCACCAAAAATGACTCCTGTTAATGAGTAGCTCAAAAACCTTGTTATTTATCTGATACTGTAAAATCCCTCATTTCAGCCTGAAATGTTTAATTTCAGCTGCTGTCTCTTTAAGACCTGCCTCCACACGTGCCCACTCTCCTCTGATTGGCCAGCTCGGTTTGCAGTCGAGGGGACATTTGAGTGAGCTTCTGGGTGGGTGTGTCCTACACCTTTGCTCCATGGTTTGCTCTGATACGTTGAGACAGAACCTGACGTCAGCTTCTGGCCAAGAAAGAAACCACATCCGGGGACTAAGGCAATAACTGTGTCTGTGGTTTGATTAAATGTTTGTATTTAAAGATCTCCTTTCACTTTGTGCAGTTTGACGACGAAGAAGAAAAATCTGGTGGAAAAAGACCAACAAGTCGTATTTCTTATGTCCCCTCATGTGTTTAAGTGGTCAGAGGCTTTTTCATTTAGTCAGTGTAATACATGTCACCACTGACGCTTTAGCTTCAGTGTTTCCATGGCCACCAGGAACCCTGGAGGATGCTGGGAGCGAGGTATGTGATATCGATCCAGTGATATTACATGTAAACCTTGGAGGCTCTGCCATGATTCACAGGTCATTGTTTGAGTGACTGAAAGAATGAGAAAAACAATGTCGGATGGACTAGTGAGCAGTAAAAGAGATATGTGTGTGTCGAGTGTGTGTGTGGGCGGGTGAGCAGGCAGGCGGGCTGGGGAGTGGTGGTCACGAGGGAATCAGTAAAACAAGAAGAAGACAGAGAGGAAGAAAAGAGAGGATGAAAAATCTGTGTTTTTATTCAGCTTCTCTGCCTTCATGTCTGGCTAAGCAATCTGCTGCTGCTGCCCTCCACATCCATCACTGTTATAGCCGCTGAGCAGAGTGTCCGACTCAGGGCTGCTGCACGCACGCCGCCTCTGTGTGTGTGTGTGTGTGTGTGTGTGTGTGTGTGTGTGTGTGTGTGTGTGTGTGGTGGCATACCTGAGTAGTTTGTGCATCCATGTGTGTGTGTGTGTGTCAGCTCTCTCTCAGTAGAAGAGGCTGTATATCTCCTGTGCTTACAGGTCCCGGTGTTTCTCACCGCCCTGACAGAGGCACCGCAGCCTGAAAGGAAAAAAGGTCGACCCTCACACTTTTAAAGGAGCAGTCCAGTCCCAGCATCAGGGCTTTATTATTGTGTATTATTATTATTATTATTATTATTATTATTATTATTATTATTAATAATAATAAGAACCGTTATAAAACAGGACTCAATCCTGTCCAGTCCTGCTGGAGTCAAACCTTTAAACAGAACCTCTGATGGACACAAGAAATGATCAAAATGAAGTATTTCACAATCTAATTTTATTTCATGAACAGAAACTAATAGCGGGCCTATAGCGACCCAGTGCTAAGACATTTCATTTAATTTAAAATCTTTATTTATCCTGGAAAGGAGAGCGTCTCTTAGAAAACATTGGTTTGCTTTTTAGACAAAGATAATAGTAAAAAAAAAAGAACGTCCCTCTGGGTTTGTTGTTCTTAGCTCTGTGTTCTCACTGGGGGACGGCGCTTTCTCCAGTTTGTGTGTGCACATGGTACATGCAATTGTTTTTATTTTGGACATTTTTATCGGACAGCTGGAGAGAGACAGGACACACCGGGAGGAGAGAGGAGGAGTGTACTGGTCGGACACAGGACACAGTGTACTGGTCGGACACAGGAGCACATTCAGTGCAAGACTGTTTCCCCCACAATGCACCACAGAACGACACATGAGGTCATTTTTGCCTGTGCGCATAGACTGTGGAAATGGGGGGCTAGCCTTTAATATGCCGACCATTGAAATTCACTCCACTGGTGTCCTCATCCTGCACACACATCAACACATGTGCACCACTACTAAGTCATGTTTGGCTCCTTAAAGCCGACATCATCGTGTTCTGATCTCAGTGCCGACTTCATGACTTCTTCATATGATCTATCCTCCCATCTACCTTTAGCACAGGTTTCCAAAAAACAATCTATGAAGACCTGGAGGTGTGTGTGTGTGTGTGTGTGTGTGTGTGTGTGTGTGTGTGTGTGTGTGTGTGATGAAGAATGAGTGAGAGTTCATAAAAACACAAAGTCATCGAGTCTCCGCTCGGCTCCGCTCGGCTCGTCTTCAGCCCCGTATAAGGCTGAACTATTCAGGATGGCACTTCAGGGCTTCTGTTGACCTCAGCAGTGTGTGTGTTCCTCTGCTTTTTATCACTCTGTGTGTGTGTGTGTGTGTGTGTGTCTGACAAACATTCCCTCTCATATCTGCCCCTCTCAGTCAAACAGCTGTCTGCTCTGTCTCCGTGTGACAGATCAGCTGTGTACCCGGCCTGGTGGGCCGGATTTGTTTGTGTGTGCGTGCCTTGAATGTACACACACTGTACGTTTGCTTATACATACCAGTACCCCTCCTCGGATGTGCAGGATGGATGTGTTGTGCAGACGGTCTGATTCTGTCTCTGCTCTGTGATGTCTGATCCATCAGATCTGCTTCAACATAAACCCACACCTTATAATCTCCTACTTTCTGGACTCCTGCAGGTGTTGTATCCACATGCGTGTCCCTGCAGATCCTCTCAGACCTGGAGGGTGGAAAGATGGAGGCCTCTGAGGAATAACACTGGGATTGTGGAGGTTCAGCTTTAACGAGGTAGAAACCCTCTTTTTATCCTTTAATTGATCAGACAGCTGAGGAGAGAGAGTGGAGGACGACATGCAGCAAACGGCCATGGCTGGATTCAAACCCACGGCCGCTGCAATGAGGACTATTGCTTCCTTTTTTTGGGCTTGCAACCTAACCGCTACGCTATCCAGCGCTTTGTAACTGCTCTCAGGAAATGAAAACGACCCTCTGATCTGAGTCTGTCCCAGGAGACAGAAGCAGCAGTTTGAACTGGTGGTGAACATAGTTGATCGTTTAGCAGCTAAAGAGAGGCATGTCTTTTCTGCAGTGAGAAGGTGGTGGTGACCCAAAACAGAGCTCAAAGTCACCAGGTGGACATGCATGTCTAAATAAGCTGCTGTCTGCTCACATGTTTACAGTTTGTCTAATTATAAACCACATGATGTTTACAGGTTTA
The DNA here is from genome assembly GCF_963930695.1 of Labrus bergylta. NCBI lineage: Eukaryota > Metazoa > Chordata > Actinopteri > Labriformes > Labridae > Labrus > Labrus bergylta. The sequence continues at coordinate 1,698,475 of NC_089203.1, read as the reverse complement.
ACTACTCGCAGTAAAAAGAGAGAGAAGAGAACAAGAGGAAGGTAAAACAAACGTCTGTCTGATGGTGCGTGGGGGTTTGAGTAGTGTTGTCGGGCTGCTTCCATATTTTGGTACTTGATGGTGCCAGATAATAAAATTACAGAAATTGACCAAGAAGAAAGCAAAGGCAAAAACACACCTTAACACTGCAGAATCCTTGATTTACTGAGTGCATTCATAGTCCACCGGGGATGAATGCTTCACTCATGAACCCTCTCTGGGCCGCAGTCACAGAACGATTGAGTAACTTTTGCACCCACTGAATCTGTGCCATTGAGTCAAAACGTCACCGTCTGATACACAAAGGTTTAAACGCTTCCCTCACTTCACTGCAGCGCAAAGAGCTACTCTGAATCCATGCTGTTTTTGGTATTTAAATATTTAACTGATCCATGTAGTACTCATTTCAGGAAAGTGTAAATCAGCCTCAAGGTAAAAGGCGCTGACACAGTTAGAGTGAATAATGGTCGTCTGCTGAGAGTTGGTGGTAACTGCGCCACGGTGTTTATACAAGATGTGACGCTCAAACTTTCCAGAGATCAGGAAAACACTTCCACCTCTGTGTGCCTTCAAAATAAAAGCTCTGTAAATAAAATCTGTAACTACGACTGTGACTATGTCAGCGGCTCCGCACTTCATCCACATGTGTGAAGACGCTCCAGTGTGGTTACCATGACGACGATGTGAGTGTTATTGTTGTTGCTTTGAGAGTTAGACCTTCTGACAGAGCTGATAGAAGAAGAACATGATGAACACTTTATGAAGATATGATAGTTCAGCCTTCATAAAGATCATAAGAGAAAAAAGATCATCACGTCAGGCTGATGGTTGGCGCGGCCGCTGCATGTACGGAGGCTTTGGCCCACCAGGCGGATGGCCCGTGTTCGAGTCTGACCCATGGATCCTTTCCCTGCATGTCATTCCACACTTTCTCTCTCTCTCTGATTTACAACCTCTATCCATATTTCTGAGATTTTGGCGCTTTAGACAAATCCATCCGTTTGTTAACGACCTGTGAAGTGTCCCCATTAAAAAACGACAGGATTTCCTTCAGCAGGTTGTGTGTACAGGGTACGCATGGAGCAGCGATCACTGCAGCACACAGACACAAAAGACTCTCTGAAACACTTTCATAAAGGAATACAGGTGGATTAATAAACCTTCATTTGGGCTGACATCTGCCACAGTTATATATCCTTATGCAGTCACACTGAATCTATAAATATGTGCATCATGTCACTCAAATCCCCCCACAAAAGCCCCGCTCGGCCTGTGAGCAACGACCCTGCTGTGATTTGTGAACATGAAGAAATAAAGGGTCTGAATAAGGTCCAGAAAGTGTCTGCATGTGCAAAGAAAGCTTTATCTGCGGATGACCGATAATAAACTCCCACATCAATCTCTCTGGGTGACATTTGTGGAGCCAGGTGATGCGGCCCTCCTTTCTCTCTCTGAGCGAGCGACGAGCAGAGAGAGCTGCTTGACTTTTCCTCCCGTTGAAGTGAAACAGGGAGAGCAGACATTTGCTCAGCTCTGCTGCTCTTCAAGACCGCTGCAGTGAGCATGCTCAGCCATGGAAAACTGAAAGCGTGAAGCTTTCAGAGTGTGCAGGTTTGGATAAAGCACTAACTGGTTTACAGTTTGAACCTCCTGGACCCCCCCCGCCACAGTTTGTCGGATTTATTACAGGCGTGTGATGATGCATTCAAGGAGTGAGAGAAATATCCAAAGTTGACACCTCACCTGGTGAGCTTCTGCACGATGATTTCTATGAAAATGGAACATCTGAGAGTTTTTTTACATTTAATACGAGCTGACAACACACACACAGCTTTGATCCTTAAAGATCATCATGTGCACAATCCTGTTTCAGATGATCCTCAATAAAAACTATCAAAGCTACATGCTTTAGCTTTGATAGTTAGCAACAGTTAGCATCAGTTAGCAACACAAAGTTGAAGCTTTAAACTCATGATCATCAGAAACACTTAATTAACCCTCAGTCAGAAAAGTGCTTGTTACAGTTTCTCTCAACACAATAAAGAAATAAAAATGGAAAAATTATGAAAATAAGAAATAAAGCAAAGAGCATTGAACAGTCTGAATGTTACACTTCAGTGTTTATGGTGTCAGTGTTAACCACTTTTGGATATTTAGTGAAATAAGTCACACAGCGTGTCTGACACTCCGAGGGAGGAGCTTTGTATTTTGATGGAAACGAATGCAACAAATGTTGTGACCAAGCAGTAACCTCCAGTCTTGATAAATGAAGCCGACGCGGAGGTGCAGTTCCTGGAGTGTCCACTAGAGGCTGGCTGTAGAAGCACAGGAAGTCACATACACACCCATTCTAAAAAGCCTGTTTTTACAGCAGAGATTAACATGTTTACAGCCTGGTTCAAAAAAACAAATAGGTGGGATTAGCTCATGTCTCGATTGACACACACTGTACGGGGGTGTGAATGTTTTGATGACTCATCAGTTTTGATTTGATGAAGGATAAGAGTTATTCACAATAAGGCGTGTAGCTGACCTGATTGACAGGTGTAACAGTGTAACGGTTTGTCAGGAGGTTTAAAACCCGCCTCAGCTCCAGCTCTCAGCCTGTCGTTAGGTTGACTGAAAGTTAGACTGAGACTGCATTTCCAGCATGGAGACCGCCATCGATGGGACTCCAGCGCCCCCTGCAGGAACAAGACGGGGGACGTCACTCAGGTTTCATTCATATTTACAGTCTGTGGTTTTGACAGATGAAGGACTACAGCAACACCCGTGTCCACTTACAGAGGGGGCGTCGGTAGAATAGTGATTAGTGTGTACGCTCCAAGTACGGAGGCTGTGATCCTCCAAGCCCACAGCCCGGGTTCCAGTCCGACCTGTTGCTGCTTTCTCACTTCTCTCTCTCTCTCTCTCTCTCTCTCTCTCTCTCTCTCTCTCTCTCTCTATCTCCAATTCCTCAGTTCTGTCCTATCTCTAAATAAAGGCCCAAATAAAACCTTTAAAATGACATCAGAGAAACTGAAACAGAACTCACAAACGATAACACATAAATTAGCAAACACACTTTCATGCCGGATGAATCCATGGGATTTGGAACTACAGCTCACGTTATGACCATGAGCTCATGAGGCCGAACCAACCTTAAAATTTCACCTCCATGTTTAATCAAAAGTGTAATTAGAGCAAGAATCTGAATGTGCACCGAGCCCCTCAACACCCTGTACAGGATTTCCTCACCCTCCTTTCCTTAAAAAGGTCATCCAGTCCTTGCCGTTATACACTCTTACACACACACACACACACACACACACACACACACACACACACACACACACACACACACACACACACACACACACACACACAGCTACAGTCTGAGCCGCAGCGCTGGGTGGCCCGCAGTCTCTCAGGGTTTGAGCAGGCCATGTTAGAGATAGATTAAATATTGAACTGGAACTTTATGTAAGTATTTACATTTCTGGAGCTGCCTCGGCCTCCAGGGCAGCCAAACAGTCGCTAAATCATATTCAGTTTACCCGGATAATTTCATGGATTGTTTTCCCTCCTCCTCCTCCCCCCTCCCCCCTCCCCCTCCCGTCTCCCTGCATCCCCTTCAAAGAGCCTCATCCTGCTGCCGAGAGCCCAAGGGGGCCGCCTGGGCCCTCTGTCCCCTTTTTTTGGCAATTTCATGCGCTGTCGGACAAAAGAGAGCTGACATATTCATACATTTGCATTGTGTAAATGTTGAGGGTGGAACACCAGTAAAAAGGGCCATTATTTTGATTTGTGCCAGGCTCGGTGGAGGCAGCAGGAGGAGGGGGGAGGGGGGGCTCGTCTCTGGAGGCAAATACAGCAGCAGTCGTCTTCTCGGCATGTGGCGCGGGTATCACTGTAAGTGAACAGGAGCTTTACTGGATGTTTACACAGCGAGATGAGAGCTAAAGCACAATGTAAAATAAACAAGAGGAATCCTGTGGGAGCCTGTGGGAGCTAGGACCGGCTCTGCACGCCCGTCTGCTGGATTTAAACCAGAGTACCTGTCACCATTAGTCCTCATTCAAACAAGAGACGGAGACAGACGGCGGCTGTGAAGCTGCTCAGAGAAGAAACAAGCAGAAGTGTCAAAGATGGAGGCGCAGGTAGGGAGGCTGAGCGTGAAATGACAGAAAGAGAACAGAACGAGACGCGGAGGAAAACCAGAGGCAAACTGTGTTAGCACGCGGAATCAGAGAAAGAGGAAACAAACAGCTTCTTCCTCTTCTGAGCGAGACAACAGCACGAGTAATAAAACCGACATGCGGCTGTCTGATCGGGCTGCGATGGGCCCCCGATGCACCGGCAGCCATCCGACCGTCACAAACCACAAGCAAAGGAATCACGCAGGAAACCAAATACGCTTTCTTTACCCGGTTCTGCCAACCGCAAACATGACGCACAAATAACCTCCCCCGCCTCGGCGCCAGACAGCATGTGAATTAAGTTTTTCGACAAGGAATTTCTTTTTTTCTTTGTGAACCTGTCATCCTGCACAGGCAACAGTCAACACATTGGCTCCGTGCCTCTCCACTCTGAGGGGAAATAAAAGCCGCCCGCAACACAAAGGGAGAGCTCTTAGATAGATGATTGTGATGCAGTTTCCAAATTGTGCCCATGACGTGCTCAAAAAAAGGCTTTTTGTGTGTGCCAGAGCAGCAACGTCTCCATATGCTGATGTGTTTTTAAGCCTGTAGTCACTCTTTTATTATCATGTTATGAGAAGCATGAGTTTAAAATAACTGTGTAGGCCTTGCTAGCTGCTGACGCTAACTATCTGACCAGCTAAACAGTCCCCAATAAAACTCCACAAATATGTTGCTGACTCTCATGAAGTCTACAGAGGTTTCCTTTTTTGTGAAACTGAAAACAATGCAAACATGTCCTCATTAATAAACACTATAAGGCAGTGGACTGTGCATGTTAAACAAGCTAATATAGCCACACAGCGCTAACATATAGCATCCTAAACAAATGAATGGCAAAATTAGAATTAGCTTAGCGGTTAGCATCTACAAAGATACACACAACATCCTTTATAAATTAATACACATCATCAACATTTACACGTAAAGACATGTGAAAAAATGTGAAACAACGCGTACACTCGGGAGGAACTACTGAGCTTCAGGCATGGAGCCGGTGTTCCTCCTACACGCATCCCTGCGGAGTTATGGAGAGGTGTCCACCGGGGGAAGAAAGCCGGCGCTAAAGTCAGGGAGCGGATTGAGAGAGACAGGAAATTTAAACCCTTTCTACCGTTGGTCATCATGGGGAACGTTGGGTCACTCGCCAACAAAGCGGACAAACTTACAGCTTTAGTAAACAGCCAGAGTGTCTACAGGGAGTGCAGTTTACTTTGCTTCACGGAGACATGGCTACATGGGAATATACCGGACAGTCACATCGATCTGGCTGGCTTCACGCTAGTACGAGCGGACAAGGGGAGACAGAGCGGTAAGCAGAGAGGAGGAGGTGTTGCTGTCTTTATTAACTCTAAATGGTGTAATCCCGGACATGTAACTGTGAAGGACTGTGTCTGTACCCCAGATGTTGAAATGCTGGCGGTGGGATTATGCCCGTACTATCTGCCGCGGGAGTTTTCACATGCCATTGCTGTTGCTGTTTACGTCCCACCATCAGCTGTAGCTGCTAGCGCGAGTGACGTCATCCACACTATGATCGCGGAACTACAAACCCAGCATCCCAGCGCCCTCATACTGATCAGCGGGGACTTATGTCATGTCTCTCTTAATCATGTCTCTCTCTCCCCTGTCCTGACGAACTTTAAACAGTATGTGCACTGTGCTACAAGAGGGAATAAAACCCTGGACCTCCTGTATGCCAACGTGAAGGGAGCATACAGCTCTTCTTCTCTCCCCCCTCTTGGGGAATCAGACCACAACCTCATCCACCTTGAGACCACCTACAGGCCCCTGGTGAAGCAGCAGGGGGCCAACACAAGGACTTTGAAGGTTTGGTCTAAGGATACAGAGGAGGCCCTGCAGGAGTGCTTCAATGTCACAGACTGGGAACTGTTTAAGGAGGAATATGGTGATGACATTGAAGGCCTCTCTCACTGTATTACAGACTACATCCATTTCTGTGAGGACACCGTAGTCCCTAACAAAACGGTCCGCTGCTTCTCAAATAACAAACCAATAAAGACATTAAAGCTCTCCTCAACAGAAAGAAGAGGGCCTTTATGTCTAGGGATCGTGAGGAGCTCAAGGCTGTCCAAAAGGAGTTAAAGAAGAAGCTGAGAGAGGCCAAGAACAACTACAAGGACAGGATCGAGGCTGAGATGGGACAGAACAACTCAAAGGAGGTGTGGAATGGCATGAAGCAGATGACGGGCTGCAGCAGGCCGGAACCCAGAATTAAAGGAGACCCAGTATTTGCTGCTGAGCTGAACCTATTTTTCAATAGGTTTGACACATCCCCCGACCCAGTGAGCTCAAATAGTGGGTCTAGGTCTCCCCCCACCACCTCAGCCCCTATTCACACCTCTGCTGGAGACTCTGCTCTTCCTCTTCCTCCCATCAAGGTCCTGACCACCTCCCCCCCTCTCTCAGCTCCTCATCAGCAGCTTCAAAGGACAGCCCACCCTCACCCTCACCCCCCTGCTCCCTCTCTTCAGGTACCTGCATGACAATAGACAGTTCCCCACACCCTCCCCCACTCACTGTCAATTCAATTCAATTCAATTTATTTTGTATAGTGTCAACTCATAACAAGTGTTATCTCAAGAGACTTTACAAAAAGCAGGTAAAATACCTTACTCTTTGTCTGTTAACATTACAAAAGAGCAGGTAAAAAGACCTTACTCATTGTTATGTTACAAAAAGCAGGTAAAAGACCTTACTTATTGCTATATTACAAAGACCCGGCCTATCCATCATGAGCACTTTAGCAAAGCAGCAAAAGTTACAGTGGTAAGAAAAAACTGCCTTATTAAAAGGCAGAAATCTTCGGCCGGATCCCCGGCTCATGATGAAACAGCCTTCACAGGCCTAGACTGCGCCGGGGTTGGAAAGGGATAGGGGGAGAGATGGGATAAGATGCAGGAAGAGGGATAGGGAGCAAGGGGGTGAGGGGAGGCAGACCGTCCATCAACAATCCGGTGGGGAGGGGGGGTGGGGGGGTGGGGTTGTTCTGGCAGGCCGTCAACCAACAATCCGGTGGGGAGGGGGGGTAGGGGTGGGGGTTGTTCTGGCAGGCCGTCAACCAACGATCTGTGAGAGTGGGACCAACTGTCCCACTCTCACTCTTACTACCAGCCAGGTACAAAGAGAACTCTCCAGACTCCACATCAGAAATGCCAGTGGACCAGACAACATCAGTCCCAGGATCCTCAAGGTGTGTGCTGGGCAGCTTGCAGGAGTCTTTCAGCACCTCTTCAACCTCTCCCTGAGGCTGATGAAGGTGCCTGACCTGTGGAAGACCTCCTGCATCGTCCCGATACCAAAGAAAGGTCGTCCCAGCGCTCTCAATGACTACAGACCTGTAGCACTCACGTCGCATGTCATGAAGACATTTGAGAGGCTGGTTCTCCAGCACCTGAGGACCCTGCTCACTGCTTTCCAGGATCCGTTGCAGTTTGCATATCAGAGGCACGTTGGTGTGGAGGATGCTATCATCTTCCTGACCCACAAAGCCCTGTCACACCTGGAGATGAAGGGAAGCACTGTGAGAGTCATGTTCTTTGACTTCTCCAGTGCTTTCAATACCATCCAGCCCTGCCTCCTGAGGGACAAACTGCTGGATATGCAGCTGCGCCCTGACATCTCAGCCTGGATCTTCAACTACCTCACGGGCCGGCCACAGTGTGTCAGAGTCGACGGCTGTGTCTCTGATGTAGTGACGGGCAACACAGGAGTACCTCAAGGAACTCATCTGGTGCCTTTTCTCTTCACTCTCTTCACATCAGACTTCAGGTTTAACTCTGGTTCCTGCCACCTCCAAAAGTTTTCCGACGACTCCTCCATTGTTGGGTGCATCACTGATGACGACGAGAAGGAGTACAGAGGACTGTTAGAGAGCTTCGTCACATGGTGTGAAAGCTACCACCTGAAGCTCAACATCAGCAAAACAAAGGAGGTGGTAGTGGACTACCGGAAGAAGAAGAGGCCCCCTGCCCCAGTCATCATCCAGGGGGAGGAAGTGGAGAGGATGGACTCATACAAGTACCTTGGGGTCCACATCAACAATAAACTGGACTGGTCTCACAACTCTGACGCCCTCTTCAGGAAGGGACAGAGCAGGATGTTCCTCCTGAGGAGACTCAGATCGTTCAGTGTCTGCAACAGACTCCTAAAGACCTTCTACCAGTCTGTGGTGGCCAGTGCCCTCTTCTTTGCTGTGGCGTGCTGGTGGGGTGGTATCAAGACTGGTGAGGCAAACAGGCTGAACAAGCTGGTGAGGAAGGCCCGCTCTGTAGTGTCTCTGGATCTGGACAGTTTGGAGACAGTGGGTGAGAGGAGGATGAAGGACAAAATCTTATCCATCCTGGATAACTCCTCTCACCCTCGACATGGTGAGCTGTGGCAGATGGGCAGCTCCTTCAGCCAACGCCTCATCCCCCCCCCAGATGCAAAACAGAGCGCTTCAGGCGCTCCTTTGTGCCCACTGCCATAAGACTGTACAACAGCAGCCGATGACAACAATAACAGTCCATCCTTGACACTAAACTTCACCCCCATAAAACACTACCCACATGACCTGCTTCATTATTATCATTGTATTATTGTATTATTATTATTATTACTTAGGTCAATATATATATACATATATACTGTACATTCTATATATTTTTTTATTATATTATTATACTAGCCTATGTTATATAACATTTCATTATATTACACTATATTGTTCATATTGCACTATATTATATTATACTACATTATATTATATAACTGCACTCTGCATTACTGTGGTACAACACTGCCTTTCTTCTCTGCTGTTTACATTACTTGCTGCTATTTATTTATCATACCAAGTCACTTTAATCATCACTTGTCACTTTATCTTGTCATTCTCTTCAAATACTGTCTCAATTCTCAATTCCCCCCAGTTAACTTTAACATTAATTTTTGTACTGTATATACCCCCTGTTTTTATTTTTATTTTTATTTTTATTTATCTTATCTATTCTGTTTAATGTGTATTTGAGCTTTCTTGTCTGTGCTGCTGTAACGCCCGAATTTCCCCTCTGGGGATCAATAAAGTACTATCCTATCCTATCCTATCCTATCCTATCCTATATCTACACCACCGCCACGATGAAAGTCAATTAACGTTAGCTAACGACAGGATCATGATCATCTGTTTGTGTCAGTGTTCTGGAGCAGTAAAGTTTGTTAAGAGCGTGTAACAGGATTAATGCACCACCTCCTCATCGCTGGGTTTTCTTTCAAACATTAAATTCTGTATAAGAAGAACGACCCTGGCTCGTCTCCTCGTCGGTTATAGCGTTCGACAACAGCTGACTGTAGTTTAAAACATAAAACTGGTTCAAACATGTAGGTGGTCACTGAGACTGATAACGTCTTAGCGTGCAGCAATAAGAAGCCTTTCTCGCTGTATCCTTTAGCATGTGACATCATCTGGAAGTTTAGAATAAATGCTGAGAGTGTTTGCATAAATGGGGGCGTGGTTGAGTTGACTGACAGGCGGCTGTTTATCAAGAGGTTTAAGGCCTGCCTCCTCTCATTTCCTGTTTCTAAGCTGATACAAAGTTAAAGTGAACATTTCCAACATGGCGGCCGTCATCGTGGGGCTTCAAAACGCCTCTTCATGAACTGATGGGTGACGTTACACTCCACATTTATACAGTCGATGGTTGAAACAGGAACAGGGCTGAGGAGAGTTTAAAGGCAGTGTGGAAAACAGATGAACCAGCTGCAGATTAAAAACTGTGCTGCAGGAATATAAATCCTGACGATGTCTTGATGATCTCTATGTTTTGTGTTTCTTACATATGGATGCTCGGCTTCTTAGAGAGTAGATCGAGGCTATTTCAAATGAAGCAGCAGCTCGATACTCTTCAGATAAGTGATGAGAACACCTGCAAACGGACACGAGCCGCCCTGTGTGTCGATGCAGCGGCAGCAGGTCAGTGATGTCATGAGGTCAGAGAAGCGTTCCCCTCTGCAAACCTGTTTCTGCATCAATCAGTCCTCCTTCATTCAGCAAGGCTGAGGAGAAACGTGCAGGAGGGGGAGGAGTCTGCTCCACCTTTTGATGTCTCTCTTCATTCCCCCTCCTCTCTCTCTCTCACTGTGACTCTCTCTCTCTCTCTCATTTACTTGAACAAGCCAACTCATTTTATCCTTTCAGCTTGCCTCCTTATCTGCCCCTGCACGTGTTACAGTCCTCAAGGCGCCTTCTTCGCACCAACTCAGAGTCCGTCATTGTCATCGTCATTCCACTCCATCCTTTGTGTGTGTGTGTGTGTGTGTGTGTGTGTGTGTGTGTGTGAGACCAAAGTATGATTTTATACCCAGGAGGACGTGTTACATGTATACGAGTATACATGTCCTATTGTATACTGTGAGAAGGCAGACTCAGGGCAGAACAAACACCTAGCTGTGGGAGTGTCACCCACCTGGGGGAGGGGTTACTGCCCTTTGTGATGTCATGAAGGGAACATCTCAATAGCAATAAGTATCAATGCTTTCTGTAACATAACAATGAGTAAGGTCTTTTTACCTGCTCTTTTGTAATGTTAACAGACAAAGAGTAAGGTATTTTACCTGCTTTTTATAAAGTGTCTTGAGATAACACTTGTTATGAATTGACGCTATACAAATAAAATTTAATTGAAAAATTGAATCTCCAAACGGCCTGTTTGAGCACACATTTTCTGAAAAGTGGAGCAGGCAGAAGACGGAGAGGATGGACTTTTCTCATCATTGGGGGGTTTGTAGAAATATGAATATAAGAGATCACGGGTGTTGGTGAATTTGAGGTTTTTGAAACTGATAGTGAGGAAGTGAGTCTGATCATGAAAACATTAACCTTACATCCTTACAATTTACAGTCAGCAGTTAACCTAACTAGCATGTCTTTGGACTGTGGGAGGAAGCTGGAGTACCCGGAGAGAACCCACACATGGAGAACATGCAGACTCCACACAGAGAGACTCTTGACAGACGGGGATTAAAGCCAGGAACCTCCTCACAGAGAGGCTCCTGAAGGACGGGGATTCAAACCAGGAACCTCCACACAGAGAGACTCCTGTCAGACGGGGATTCAAACCAGGAACCTCCTCACAGAGAGACTCCTGACAGACGGGGATTCAAACCAGGAACCTCCTCACAGAGAGACTCCTGTCAGACGGGGATTCAAACCAGGAACCTGCTCGCTGTGAGGGAACAGAGTTAACCACTGCATCATTATGATTTCCTGTAGGGACTGAGCTCTGTCCGTGCGTAACATGGTAGTCTTTATTTAATATTACAGCCCATAATGTTTGTTTAACTGTTAAATGTTTTTCTGCGCCGTTTATTCGGCTGCAGAGTGAAACTGTCAACTCTTTGGAAGCTTTTATTAATATCAGTGTGCAGCTGCCAATGAGCTCATTCAGCATGTCGCCTTTCAAATGATTCTGAAGTCAGCCTTGAAGCAGGATTGGTATTATCGGTTTGAATCATTCACAGTGAGCCAATTAAAGGCAGAGACGCAGTAAGTCTCAGCTCTGACAGAACAAACAGCCGTGGCCTCCTTCTGACTCCTGAAAAACACCTGAATGCTCCCGGAGAAACACACAGAGAGAAAGTCCTTTATGTGTCTCTAAAAGCTCAGAGATGGAAAAGTTTTGAGTGCTGCCAAATGCAGGCTGGGTGAGGGGAGTGGAGGGATGGGGGGGGGGGGTGCTCTGTGATTGAGCTATTATACTCCCAGAGTGCAGCTCAGTTGTGATGAATGGTACAGAAGCATTCAGGAGCAGAGGCATCATTTTGAAGGGGAGGGTCAGGGGCCGGGTTAGGACTGGAGTTTGAAGAGGTAGGATGCAAAATGTGATGCATAAGTGTGTGTGAGAGTGTGTTTAGTGCCCATGCTCACAAGTCTATGGTGAATTCCCCGTGGAGTGAGAGCCAATCTGGGCTCGAGACCTTGAGTTATTGATCTGCTCCTGCGAGCTCATCATTCACTCCTCTTACAGCCCCCCCCCCCCCTCCTCCTCCTCCAACACTCTCCACACCCTCCACAGACCAGCGAAGGAGCTGTGAAGACATTCACATCAAAGTGTTACACTTACGTCACTTTTAGACAACTAGGACACGAGCGGCTCTTGGGAGGGGAAAACCTGCAGACTGTTTACCTCAGTGAAAGCTGGTCAGGGCCCTGGTCATTAAGAGATGAGGGGGATTGTTTTCACACCAAAGCCAGCTCATTTCTGTAACCAATGCAGAGACACTTGCCTCAGGATGAGTGGATTGATGCAAGAGATCAGATTTCTTTGATGTTCTTCAGACGGCTCTAAGCACCGGCACTCTCTTCACGCCAAACATTGCATAAGAAACGGTCGATTCTACCTCATTGAAGTAACGCTTTGTTTGTCCCTTCTTACCACAGATGATCAATGTTTGAAGCCGTTCCTGCAGGGGGGTGCTGGAGTCCCATCGATGGCGGTCTCCATGCTGGAAATGCAGTCTCAGTCTAACTTTCAGTCAACCTAATGGCTGAGAGCTGGAGCTGAGGCGGGTTTTAAACCTCCTGACAAACCGTTACACCGCGCCCACCTGTCAATCAGGTCAGCTACACGCCTTATTGTGAATAACTCTTATCCTTCATCAAATCAAAACTGATGAGGGGCACGCTGGTGGCGCAGTGGATAGGGCGCGCGTCCCATGTATTGAGACTCTCATCTCAAGCGGTAGGCCCAGGTTCACTTCCACCCGTGGCCCCTTTCCACATGTCATTCCCCACTCTCTCTCTCTGGTTTCCAACTCTGTCCACTGTCCTACCTCTGCATTAAAGGCACGAAAAGCCCAAAAAAAAAAATCTTGAAAAAAAATCAAAACTGATGAGTCATCAAAACATTCAGTGTGTGTTGATCAAGACATGAGCTAATCACACCTATTTGTTTTTTTGAACCAGGCTGTAAACATGTTAATCTCTGCTGTAAAAACAGGCTTTTTAGAATGGGTGTGTATGTGACTTCCTGTGCTTCTGCAGCCAGCCTCTCTAGGAACTGCTGCTTGCTTCTTGCCACTAAAACGGGACTCAGTTTGATTCAAAGTTTTACTGGGTGTCACCAGTTAACATGGTCGCACGTTAATCCCAAACACTGGTGATTGGACGTCACCTACATTATAGAAGGAGATATGTAGGACAGAAATGACAAAAAGAAAATTATTCAATCTTTTTCAGAATTTTGGAAACATTCATTCTGCTGAGAGCTGAAACTCAAAGTCAGTGAGTGTGTGTGTGTAAGTGTGTGTGTGTGTGTGTGTGTGTGTGTGTGTGTGTGTGTGTGTGTGTGTGTGTGTGTGTGTGTGTGTGTGTGTGTGTGTGCGTGTGTGTGAATGGCCCTGATTGGGCCCAGGTGTGTTCAGCTTATATATACCCTTGGGTTGCTGCCCTCTGTGCTGACTCATTCATCAGAGATAGTGAGAGCTTCTTTGTGTGTTTGTGTGTTTCTGCATATCTTCTGTCATTTCTTATCACCTGCAGCTCTAAAGTAAACTTACTTTAAAATATGCGTACGCAAACACACAACATCAGCCTTGTGTATCCTGCGGTGGTTTGGAGCGTTGGTTGTGCACGTCCATAAAAATTAACGTCATGCAATATGCAAATAACCACTAGGAGCAGTGTAGAGCTGTATGGTGATGAGACGGGAATGACCACATCAGAGACAGCAGATAATCGCTACAACAATGGAGGAAATTTAAAAGAATAGATCAAGTCTGCAAATACTCGACCATGATGTGTCATTGACATTGCATAGCAAAAAACATGCGTGCCACAATAGCTGGCGACAGATCTTCTGATTTATGTGGAGCTCCCTCTAGAGGAAACCTGAAGTAACACGCAGTTATATTGGACTCCTCAGCGGGGTCAGGGATTCAAAAAGCATATTTTTTTCAGATATTTTCATCTATCCCTGAAACCCTCTCTCCCTCCTCTCTCTGTGCTCATCTCCTTTTTAACTCGTGCATTTGTTCTGCCTCATTTCGTGTCTGAATATGAAGCAAAAGAAAAAAAAAGAACAATAGCGGCGTGGATGTGACATCAGTGTTGTCTGCAGGGGAGGAGGGATGGAAGTAATGAGAGGAAGTAAAAGGAGCTGGATGAGCAGGTGAGTAAAGAGGAGAACCGACTGGAGTGCTGCTAAGCTCTGCCAAATCAGGCCTCTCTCTCTCTCTCTCTCTCTCTCTCTCTCGACCTGATGGGAATGGCCGAGTGCCTCATTGCTTCATCAGGCAGACTTTAAAAAGAAAGAGGCTGTGCACGCCGGCATGCAGCGAAGCATTCCCTCTCCTCCGGCTCTGATTGCACAGCCGAGAGTGGAGGGAGCGAGCAGAAGATGGACCCGATAAGGAGATGTAATAGTGGAGGGGAGAGCACAAATGAACACTTTTATAGCTCTCCATCAGCTCTCCATCAGCTCGCCATGCAGCGAGAGAGAGAGAGTGTGTGTGTGTGTGTGTGTGTGTGTGTGTGTCCACCACAGACAATTATACAGAGAAAAGATATATCGCTTTATGAACATGGCTGCATCAAATGAAATCATTTAACCCCTTCATGTCTTCTCAGCTGCTCGTGGTTAAAGGCCCTTAAAGGCACATTTTATGTAGAGAGAGCGAGAGAGGGAAATGCACAAACGTCACAAATGAGACGATCTCTTCGGTCTAACATGAAATACTCGGACGCCATCTGTGGTGAATTTTGGTCCTAAACTTCCAAGACTTCAGGGGAGAAAATGTGTTTGAATCTTTGGTTTCATTTAGTCAAGATTCAGCCTCCTCTAATTTATGTTTTATTCTGTTAAATCAAATGTTTGCGTTCAGCACCGGACAAGGGAAGCAAACCAAAATGCAGTGCATTGTTGGTTGAATTCGGTTACCTTGCCTGACTTCCTGTCAAGTCTATCTGCTCAGCTTGGCATTGGAAATTATTCAGAGCAGTGAGGCTCATCCATTCATACACATTCACACCCTGATGGTAGAGGCTGCTGAGTAAAGAGTCCATCGGTATCAACTCATCCATTCATACACATTCACACACCGATGGTAGAGGCTGCTGTGTGAAGACTCCATCGGTATCAACTCACCCATTCAGACACATTCACACACCGATGGTAGAGGCTGCTGGGTGAAGACTCCATCGGTATCAACTCACCCATTCAGACACATTCACACACCGATGGTAGAGGCTGCTGAGTGAAGAGTCCATCGGTATCAACCCATCCATTCATACACATTCACACACCGATGGTAGAGGCTGCTGGGTGAAGAGTCCATTGGTATCAACCCACTCATTCATACACATTCACACACCGATGGTAGAGGCTGCTGGGTGAAGAGTCCATCGGTATCAACCCACCCATTCATACACATTCACACACCGATGGTAGAGGCTGCTGGGTGAAGACTCCATCGGTATCAACCCACCCATTCATACACATTCACACACCGATGGTAGAGGCTGCTGGGTAAAGAGTCCATCAGTATCAACTCACCCATTCAGACACATTCACACACCGATGGTAGAGGCTGCTGGGTAAAGAGTCCATCAGTATCAACCCATCCATTCATACACATTCACACACCGATGGTAGAGGCTGCTGGGTAAAGAGTCCATCAGTATCAACTCACCCATTCAGACACATTCACACACCGATGATAGAGGCTGCTGAGTAAAGAGTCCATCAGTATCAACCCACCCATTCAGACACATTCACACACCGATGGTAGAGGCTGCTGAGTAAAGAGTCCCTCAGTATTAACTCATCCATTCATACACATTCACACGTCGCTGACAAAGCAGCGGGAGCAGCTTGAGGTTAAATGTCTTGCCCAAGGACACATCGGACATGTGGCTGTAGGAGCTGGGTATCGAACCCTCGACGTCAGTTGGGAGATGACCAACTCACTGAACCACAGCCGCCCCTACCATTCACCAGTGGATTTATTCAAGTCGATGTTTATTTATAGAGCACATTGAAAACATCCTCATATGACCAAAGTACTGCACAGATTAAAAAACAATAAATAGGAGAATAATCAAAGACCTTGGTAACATAAAGAAGTGTGATAGGCTGCATTCACACCTGAGCTGTTCAGTCCGTTTGAAACGAACTCTGGTGACCTTTCTCTGAAAGTCAGTTTGGGTTGGGATCGAGTGAAAGCTCTCACGAACTCTGGAGCTGACCCAAGAACTGAACTCTAGTTTCTCTTAAAAACGGGGGTCTCGGTTCTCGATGAATACGCAATCCAAACCAAAAGAGGGAAGTGAAACTAACAGCAGTGCATTGTGGGTTGAAGTTGTTCTTTGAGCGTCGCTAACATTAGCATTGCTAACAACGCCTTTATACAGTCCTCCCTGCAGGTTAACGTCCACATGCCTAAGCTAAATGTGGTCACACATCGAGATATGCCAGTTCAACCTGAACCTATAGCTCTTAATACTGAATAACTGCACCACACTACAGGACGCCATTCTTCCACTATCCTATTGGGTTGCAGCCACTGACCGGAGCTTCAGTCATCACACAGCGGGGGTAACATCTCCCGCCCAATGACATGTTCTTTTACAAAGACATAATCAAAGTTGTTCTCTTCACCTGTCAGTATTCTTTATTCTCATAAAAGGTGAGTTTAATAAATGAGTTCTCACGGAGCAGCACAGACGTGTGACATGGAGGAGAACATGAGTGTAAACGAGGCGGATGTTTCAGCGGCCTGACTCATGCTCCCGTTCAGCCCCGTGTGTGACACCGCCAACTGGGAGAGAGGAGTCTCTATGTCGGGGGCCAATGAGAAATCATGACAGCAGGACAGTGAGTCATCACATCAAATCAGCTGTCAGCGTTTGAATAGTCATAATTACAGAGTGAGCGCATGACGACTCCTTAAAGTGCTCGTGATTAAAACTAATGAATCACAAACCGTTGAAATAAACAGCTGACTTAAACGCTCTCCTCCTCATGGTCAAATTGAGGAAGTCACAAGATGTCGAGAAATAAATGTTTGAACATCTTTCAGTTTAAAAATGATTGAAACATGTTTTTAAAATGTTTCTTCTGTGCAAAGACTTCAAACAATCCAGCTTCAATCGACCCATGTACCACACCATGTGTATCATCCTCACGTGAAGACCTTACCTGGACTAACGGGGAGGAAGCTTTCATATCAGTGAAGGTCAATATTGTTGAGTTTGTCGTCTCCTCTATGACAATACATTAGCTTCATTTTTGTTTTGTTTTTTTAAAGATTTTTTTTTGGGCTTTTTGTGCCTTTAATGCAGAGAGAGGACAATGGACAGAGTCGGAAACCAGGGCGAGAGCGAGGTATGACATGCGGAAAGGGGCCACGGGTGGAAGCGAACCCTGGCCTACCGCTCGAGATGAGAGCCTCAACACATGGGACGCACACCCTAACCATTGCGCCACCAGCGCGCCCCACATTTGCTTCATTTTTAAGATCACAAGAGAACTATAAGATCACAAGAGAACTAAAAGATCACAGAAGAACTACAAAATCACAGGAGAACTACAAGATCACAGGAGAACTACAAGATCACAGGAGAACTACAAGATAACAGGAGAACGACAAGATCACAGGAGAACTACAAGATCACGAGGGAATAAGATTAAGATTAAGATTAAGATTTACTTTTATTGATCCCCGCAAGGGGAATTTTCTGTTTTTACACTCTGTAATCACGTTACACACACATAGGCTGAAATATACACATGCACAAACAGGATCCTATGGACATGCACTAATGGAGAGATGTCAGAGTGACGGAGCTTCCCACGGCGGGCGCTCCTGAGCTGGTGGTGGGGAGGGGGTTTGGTGCCTTGCTCAGGGGCACCTCAGCAGTGCTCAGGAAGTGATCTGACATCTCTCCAGCTACCAGACCAACTTCCACATTTAAACCGGCGACCCTCCGGTTCCCAACCCAAGTCCCTACAGACTGAGCTACTGCCGCCCGAATAAAGATGTGCAAACATCATATCGCTTTGTCTTTCTGAGGATGATTTGTTGTTCATTCTGTTTTGACGTCATGTTGATGAAGTGATGGAAGATACGATAAGAAGTCTGTATGTTGTGTTTTATTTTGAAATTAACCAGACATTCTGTGTGTTTCCTTGTCTGACTTCCTGTCCAGGTTGTTGTGTTCTGTTGTTGATGTGTGCCTGTAGTGTACTCCATCGAAAGTAGACTCAGCATATTTGAAACAGAGCAGTGGCGTTATGGCGTTGGTGGCACACTCCGGAGACGGACCACTGCGCTCGTTGCGTGAACACAATGATTGACTTGAGTGGCAGTTTACTACTGCTTAGTGCAGGGAGCTGAGGGACCGACCTGAGTATGTGTGACTTGGGAGTTAGACAACCTGAATTCATTGTTGATAATTAAGACCAAGTGAAATCCTGAGTCATGTGTTTATCATCATTTCACAAAACTGTAGTCACTGTCCCAACATCCCTTCATAGATCACTTTTTAATGAATGAACTTTGGTGAACCGCGTTAGGACCAAAAATCAAGATGAACCGTTTCGATGAAGAAACAGTTGGGCATTAAAAGTTGAGGAGAAAAAGTTACCCAATGCGGCCGTGCCTCCTCTTGATCTTTGTTAAATCATCTCAGCGCTAAATTTGTCTTCAGTCTGAAGTTTGAAAGGTTTAGAGAGTGACTCATCTGAGCTCAGCAGGGCCAGTCTAATCCTGCCTGGATCTCTGTCTAACAAAAGGACACGATGAAGACGGAACAGGGGAGAGTTCCTGCAGATGTACCTGTCCCATGGGAACATTTGACTGAGACCCTCCAGCTGCTGCAGGCCAGTATATAGATCCCGGTCTGGATTAGCACTTTTATTTAGCTGAACTGGAGATTTAACCGGGCCTATTAGAGCAGCATGGATCTGACCTCTGACAATCAGACGCCAGCTGAGACAAGCGCAATTAAAGAAGAACAACAAAGAGCTGATGTAGCAGAGCTCCTCTTCTTCAGGGAGGAGAGAGAGGGAGAGAGGGAGAGAGGGAGGGAGAGAGAGAGAGAAAGAGAGAGAGGGAAAGAGAGAGAGGGAGAGAGAGGGAAAGAGAGAGAGAGAAAGAGAGAGGGAGAGAGGGAGAGAGAGAGAGAGAGAGAGAATTTTAATTGGGAGAATTAGAAGAACACGAGAACACAGGAAGCTGCATCAAAGCGGTGCAGAGGTCATTAGCATAACGTTAGCTGGAGAGCATTTAGCAGCGATGTGTTTTAAAGACTAATGTTCGCCGTCCTCCTCGCAGTAAAGAACTGAATTATAGAACTTTACATTTAATTTAATGAATCACTGATGAACAACGTTGGTGCTTTTGGTGACTGATTTAACTTTCATCTTGAAGACGGTTTATTGTCTTTATTGTTGAACTTTATACCACAGGTCGATCTGACCAAACAATCTGATTGGAGGCATCAGGGGCGTGTCTAGACTCTCTTGAGTGGGCTGGCTGACCCACCTAAGGCACTGACTTCGTGTCCACCTAGCGTTGTTGTTGTTTTTTTTTTAGTGGCAGCGACTTTCTTAAAATGGTTTTCAACGAGTAGAGAGTGTTTGCAGCAGAAAGTGTCTGCCTGGAGAAAGCACAGCGCCCAGCTTCTTTTTCATCTCTACCCTCACTCTCTCGCCAATCACATCACGTGTGACCATAAGGACCTGCGATAGGAATGCAGCGTTACTCAAGCGGAGGCACATGCACTCAAATATTGACCGTCACCATGCTCCAATCACGCCCGCCTGCCTGCCCCTTCATCTCAGCGGCGCTCCTTTCATCAGCGTGTTGCTCCATCATGTAAACGGCGCCCTGCTGTAGTGGCAGAGCTGAAGGGCTGCACGGATTAATTACACTCACAGTGTACCGTTCTGCATCCCATGACTAACCTACCTGCACGCTCACCATTAAAAAGACGGAGAGTGATGGAGCAGGAGGCTAAAGGTGATTTATAAGGCTTCTTTAACTCCACGCGCTGGCCTTTATTTAAGTGGTGTAAGTTATGTAAATGCTCGCCGCAGAGCCCGCAGTGAAGGGGGAAACTGTTTCATTAGACTGCATATGATTCGTCTAAATGTTCTTGTTATTTGACTCGATGTCGGCATGATGGAGGGAAATAATTTCATTTTGCAGTTTACGATTACCGGCAACAGAATTCTTAAACGGCACTCAGATGAAATGATTTCCAGCAGGAGCAGCCGTTAACCACATAATGTGCATACAGATAGGCGGGTAATTGTGTACCTGCAGTAAAGATAATCACTGGAATCAGATGAAGAGTCTCTGCTGGGATCACCTCACAGGGACTTTTTAATGCCAGGAAGAATCTGCTGACCCTCGCTGTCATCGTCGTCTGTGGCTCGGCGTGCCATCAAAGTGATAAATGGTGCGACAATTCTCCCAGCAGTCATTTCAGAGAAGAGACAACAAACCGGGGCAAGTTATCTGTCGAGCTCGGCCGAGTTCCCCGTCCTCCGATGACATGGAGCGTGACTGTCAGATCCTCCCTCGGCGCTGCTTAACATCACGGGTCATTAACAGGTACAAATGTCGGGGTGACCGTGGAGCCCGCTCCATCTCTGACCTTCCTTTTATCTCCATCTGTCATCCCATTTGACACCATGTGATGGAGCGTCCAGGCACCTGATTAAGTCAGACCCCCATCCCAGAGAGAGAGAGAGAGAGAGAGGGCGAGAGAGAAAAGCCCGTCACAGACTTTAAAGACGATGCCCTCCAGCTCAGCAGAGACGGTATTAGCAAGCGCTGCTTAATTATGAGAGCAAACCTTTGCGGATGGCCTCGAGATATTCTTTTTAGGAATTAATTTGGCACATAAAGGGATCTTTGAATCTAAACAGCCCGATGGCGTCGGAGGTTTTATCCTCACAGCGGGCCGATATCAGCGCAGGCTTCTCATTTCAAGTCTTTCTGCTGAGGGATATCAGTCCAAGAAATCAAACACTGATCACAGAGAAACTGACTCCATTAAAGATGAACTGTTTCAGGGCCCGAAAGTGTGAGGAAGAGCGAACACAACACCAGAGTCTTTCACTGTTCAAGGTCTCGTTGACGACCATCAGCCTGGTGCACGATCAGCCTCCGCCCCTTTAGGAACGACCTCCTTCAACATTTTAGAAGTATCTCACAAGAAGTCCTAAACAGAAAACATCTTCCTGATAACTGTTTTATCAAACAATCTTTATTTGTATAGCGCCAAAACATAACAAGTGTTATCTGGAGACACTTGAGAAAAGAACATATGGGATGATATGCAGGAAGGATTTCTCCTTTGTATTCCTCGTGTTCCTGTTGTTCATACTTCCTCTCCACTGAGGTCAGAGGTCGGAGCAGACCATGAATGATTGAGGAAGGTGGGGGTTGTGGGGACCTTCAGGCAGGAGCAGTCGGGCCTGGCACAAGGTGGCGTTTCTTGGGGAAAAGTCTGAAGTATGACTCACCAAATATTTCCCCGTTATTGGTGAGTCCGCCCTTTTGCTGGACATGGGGAGACGAAATGACCAGCCTGGCCACAGTAGAGGCAGAGATTCCCCTGGTGGCGGCAGTCAGTGGAACTGCAGGAAGTAGTGTGTACGTTTACTGCTTCTACCTACACTGCAAGCCTTCTACCTACACTACAAGCTAACCGCCGGTGTTCATCACCTTCCTGTCCAACAGGAAGTAGACCAACTCCACGTCCACGGGTAAAAGACAACACAAGGTTCACCCTCGTTTTAGAACGAGCTTTATCCACTTGGTGTTTCTCCTCACTCTGATTATATTTTCTCTTCTTTGTTGCTACGTCCACGTCCGTCATATTCACCGGTTTGAATCTCGTCCAATCACTGAATTGTATCCACTCCTAAACTCACCTGCTGCACTGTCATTGGCTGGAGGAAACACACCAGCTCCGCCCAGAAACGTCCCGAGTCAACCAGAACAAAGCAGAAGAGTAAAATCCAGTCAGAGGACAGAGTCTCTGCAGACACAGTCACCACCACACATGTATGGAGGCCCAGAAGAGACGATGAAGCAGCTTCACTTTAGGAGAAGTCTGTTTTTGGAACAAGCTGCTGACTCTATCTTCACTTTAGGAGAAGTCTGTCTTTTATTTTGAAGGAACAAGCTGCTGACTCTGTCTTCACTTTAGGAGAAGTCTGTCTTTTATTTTGAAGGAACAAGCTGCTGATTCCACATTTAAAGTTGAAAAGCATTTTATCCCCTTAAATTTATCCAAGACTGTTTGCTACATCCATCTGCCTGTCTCGATGAAGTCTCAGGAAACACTGGTGAAGTGAGCAGCGTGCAGAAGGACTGAAGTTTACTCTCGTGGATAATCAAAGGTGTGAGAGTCAGACATCTGAGGAACATCGTCTGCTAACCAGAAACACGAGTCCATGAAGTCTTCTGTGCGACTCTGCTGGATGAAGAAAACACACTGAGCACGTTCACAGCAACAGAATGTGAGGCTGCAGGGATCCAGGGTTAGATAGGTGTCACTGTGTGTGTGTGTGTGTGAGTGTGTGTGAGAGAGAGAGAGAGAGAGAGAGAGAGAGAGAGAGAGAGAGAGAGAGTGAGTGAAAGAACATGTGTGTGTCCATTGTCCTCACTCCCAAAGCTTAAGCAACCTGCTCCTCACTAATCTGTCTGACCAAACAGAGAGCCAACTCTATCATCCACCGATGTGACACCTGGAGTCAGGACGGACGCACACACACACACACACAGACACACACACACACACACACACACACACACACACACACACACACACACACACACACACACACACACACACACACACACACTCACACACACACACACACACACTCACACACACACACAGTCAGACGTCCCTCGGAGCTGTGGTCATTGCTGTGTACATGCATGATTCACCATGTTGTGATATCTTGATATCCTGCTGCTCTCACAAGATTACCAGCTTATCCAAGCCTGGCTGTGGGCAGTGTGTGTGTGTGTTTCTGCTAATGTGTGTGTGTGCGGAGGAGGGTGTGGAGTATGTCCTCCGGCAAATAACATGGTCATCCACAGTGTGTCAGTGAGTCAGGACTCAGAGACGCTGACTCTCGCTCTCATGCTGTTGTATCAACAGTTTAGCTGACACAGGCGTGATGTGATTGGACCTCACAGGTCGGTCTGGAGTTCGGCTTCAGATTAGTTGTAAATGTATTATTGTTCTTCCACATGTACTTACAAAGTTCTCGCTGTGCGACTTCAATCTGACTCCGACCCGGTTTGGGTT
The DNA here is from genome assembly GCF_963930695.1 of Labrus bergylta. Classification (NCBI taxonomy): domain Eukaryota; kingdom Metazoa; phylum Chordata; class Actinopteri; order Labriformes; family Labridae; genus Labrus; species Labrus bergylta. The sequence goes on along the minus strand of NC_089203.1, from coordinate 1,674,925 downwards.
GATTCTCTTCTTCGGCCCTGTCCCCCTCCTGGTTTCTTCTCCATGGAGGAGAAAGACCAGCTGGTCTACCTGTGCAACCTGATTGGTCTGCATGCTAGCAGTAAGGTCTCAAATAGTGAATGGACTTGAGCTAGTTCAGCGCTTTTCTAGTCTTCTGCACACCGACACTTTCACACACTGATGGTAGAGGCTGCTGTGTAAAGAGTTCATCAGTATTAACTCATCCATTCATACACATTCACACACTGATGGTAGAGGCTGCTGAGTAAAGAGTCCATTAATATTAACTCATCCATTCATACACATTCACATGTCGCTGACAAAGCATAGGGAGCAACTTGGGGTTAAGTGTCTTGTCCAAAGACACATCTGACATGTGGCTGCGGGAGCTGGGGATCAAACCCCCCACCTTCCCGTTAAGAGATGAGTGTAGTCAGGAAGGAGAAGGAGAGAGACATCGTCTGAGGCCACCACATGTAAAAAAGGTTTCATATTTTGCCTGTCCATTGCACCTGTTGTCACCTTCACGTCCGCTTCCTCGGGCAAATTGATGACCCTGAAGTTCACTTGGTGTCCTACTGTGACCATGAAATGATCCTTTTTTAAGGCATGTAAGTAAAAGACGGCCAAGGTTTCAAAATGACTAAAGTTCACTTAAAACCTAGTATCTACTTTCCCGGAACCATAAAGCATATCCTCCAGCCTTTTCCAGGATGTGAAACTTACTCAGGGGTCTCCTCACTTGACTTTAAATTGAAACTTTGGTGATTCAGTGGTTTTAGACTTTTAACATAGCACACAAAGAGAGAGATCCGGCCTTATAGGGATCAGGAGGGTGAAAGACATCAAGACGATTTCTCGAAATCGGGTCCTGCCAGCGACCATTGGTCCGCTTGTAAATGCACACTACTGAGCCATCCAATCAGCCAGGTAGTTTCAAGCCTGAACTTGTAGTGCTGATTTATTTGACATTCAAATGTGTATAGGTCTACAGAGACGTCAGTGAGGAGGGTAGTGATCTAAGAAACAGTCGGTGCTGGAGCGGATGTCTCAGGTACATTAAGTTAATGGATCGGCTCTCAGATCTTCCATCAAATTATGAACTCTAACATGCGGGCAGAAAACCCTCAAGCCTGCACCGTTTCTTTAATAAAAAGAGGCCAGTAATATGGTTTCAAGCAGGGGGAAACATCTTCCATTCGACAAACAGGTACAAGTTACAGTGTCTATATCAGGTTGCGCCTAATGTTGTATAAAATTGGAAATGTAAGCACTTATATTGGCTGTTTGATGTTTCCTTCTTGACTGAGGTCGCGCTGCATGTTTTTCTCTCTGGAGGAAATGTTTCTCAGTGATGGAGGGTATTTGCCCCTCACACAGGAGGAGTCTGTGTTTGTCTCCACTGTGCTGCAGAGGCCATTACCCTCCCAATGAGCCCGAGAACAACAACTCATCTGTGTTTGTTTGCAGACACTTTTTCAAACACGTGTGTCATACCCACAAAAACCTGCTGAAACTCAACCGTCTCCAGCAGCTTTGAGTTGTTTATCCAAGTCTCCTACAAACTCATCTGTGACTAAATTCTCAATATGAAGAGAGCAAAAGATGGCTGCCAAAGAAGTGAGGGAAAGAAATAAGCAGCTGAAGCCCAGAGGTGCAAAAAAACAAATTTCCTCAAGTGTCCATATGAGGCTGTCTGCTAAAACAAAGCCATCCCATTAGGCATTTTTACAACCTGGTTCAACACATTTGGTATCTACAGCTCTTTTCTTTATTGGTACACAAAACTGTGATTTGAGTTTCTCCCTGAAGTTAGCACCGACTAGAAAGAAAAGCATAACAACACTCACTTCCTGGTCGGTAGAAACGGCTCCACACTGAAGTGATTGATAAACATCTGGTTATATTAAAAATAGTCATGTCAAAGTCATATTTACAGACTTTTTTTTCTGACCACTGGGATGTGTGCTAGTGACATCTCTTATTAAAACTGCGGCGCAGTTACCACCAACTCTCAGTGGACACTCATTTTTTCTCTCTAACCTTGTGTGTCTGTTATTGTTTTTGAATAAGAGACTTCTTGCTGGTTTGCAAAGAAAGTGGCAATTTCTTCCCAACCCTTTACACATTTAACTCTTGTTAACTCATTCTGCACAGTCCTTTGGTGCATCAGGCCCTTGGTGTCCAGTCAGGTTTTGGATGTTGTCACAAAGAAGCTAAGGGAAATCACTAAAAGTCTGACAACCCTTATAAAACACACGTCATGCAGAAATAGTTGATCTGTCTCTCTATAGCACGCTGTATGACTTAAAACACATGACGATGCTGAAGCTCATGACCTCCCCACTTCTGTCATGTTGTCTCGTCTGGCCTTTAGTGTCTCTCCGTTATGTTCTGTAAATGTAACAGCTCCTTTAAACAAAGGTCTGAACCCGTTATAACTCTGCAGCTCTGCCTCTGAAGCCCCTGAAGAAATAATGTCAACATTTTTGTAACGCTTTAGCAATTAAGCAAATGAACATTACTTAAAGATTTGTCTCATTTCTCATTATGTGTCACAGTGCAGTACAGTACTGCAGTTTGAATCTATAACTCACCTGAAACATTTCTATTGAATCAAGTACATTACGGTCGAACCAGGACTGTACAAAACCAACAGTAAACAACAATCCACACAGCAGCCTTTTGGTTTCCATCACTCACCTGTCTTATTAAATGTGTCACTCCACACTCACTCCAACACACACGCCTCAACTCTACGAGTCATTTCTAACTGTTGAAGGCTTCATGTGTCACTGTGAGCCTTCCTTTATATTTGCAGGCAGATTCCTCCTGAACAAATCTGTTCTTATTGTGTAGTTTTACAGTTTTGTCTGATAAATATCTGATAAAAGTTTGCATGGTGTACACAGTTTGGCTTAGCAGCGTCCAAATGGTTAATGGACTTGAGCTTATATAGAGCTTTTCTAGTCTTCTGACTACTCAAAGCGCTTTTACACTGCATGTCACACCTACATAGTCACACACTGATGGTATCATCAGAAGTAACTAATCCTATTCATACACCACCACTGACGCAGCGGGAGCAATTCAGGGTTAAGAGTCTTGCCCAAGGACACATCAGACATGTTGCCCAGCTCAGAATTGAACCCTCAATCTCCTGGTTGAGAGGCGGCGACTCTACCAACTGAGCCACAGGCGCCCAATCAGACCAATCATACAGAGAGCTATGTATACATAAAGTGACGGCTGAACTGATGTAGAAGTCGTGGAATAATCTCTTAAGCAGCCCTTCTATACTGGAGGTGTTTTCAGTTATTTGCCCTGCGTGTGTCTAATAAAACAGATATGTTCACATGGTTTCTGTTTACATGACATCACTGCGCTAACTTTTATGATTGGATATCGACCATGTTCTCAGATCCTAAACCAGTTACCTCTATGTGTTGCAGAAGTCCATTCACATAAAATTGGCACAATGAGAACAATATGCAATGTGCAATAATGTAGTTCAATATGTTGGAAAGGTGATGGCTAACATTTAGCATCCTGACTGACAATGAAATGTGATGGCTAACATTTAGCATCCTGACTGACAATGAAATGTGATGGCTAACATTTAGCATCCTGACTGACAATGAAAGGTGATGGCTAACATTTAGCATACTGACTGACAATGAAAGGTGATGGCTAACATTTAGCATACTGACTGACAATGAAAGGCAATGGCTAACATTTAGCATCCTGACTGACAATTCAATTCAATTCAATTTATTTTGTATAGCGTCAATTTATAACAAGTGTTATCTCGAGACACTTTACAAAAAGCAGGTAAAATACCTTACTCTTTGTCTGTTAACATTACAAAAGAGCAGGTAAAAAGACCTTACTCATTGTTATGTTACAAAAAGCAGGTAAAAGACCTTACTTATTGCTATATTACAAAGACCCGGCCTATCCATCATGAGCACTTTAGCAAAGCAGCAAAAGTTACAGTGGTAAGAAAAAACTGCCTTATTAAAAGGCAGAAATCTTCGGCCGGATCCCCGGCTCATGACGAAACAGCCTTCACAAGCCTTTGCCTTGTTCTGGCAGGCCGTCAACCAACGATCTTGAGGAGCCTAAGAGAGCTCAAGAGCTCCCAGGAAAGTAGGTGGTTAGTGACTGAGATTTACAGATAGATACATGCAGTAATATGATGTACTGTATATGCACAGAGAGAGAGAGAGAGAGAGAGAGAAAGAGAGAGAGAGAGAGAGGAGCCAGTTTCCCCGGTAGTCTAAGCCTATAGCAGCATAACTAAGAGCTGGTCTACACCAGCACTAACTATAAGATTTATCAAAAAGGAAAGTTTTAAGTCTATTCTTAAAATACAGACTGTGTCTGCCTCCCGGACCCCGGCTGGAAGGCGGTTCCAGAGGAGAGGAGCCCGATAACTGAAGGCTTTACCCCCCATAGTACACTTGGAGACTGTAGGTACCACTAGCAGACCTGCACTCGGGGACCGCAACGCTCTCGAGGGACAGTACGGCACTAGTAGCTCCTTCAGGTAGGATGGTGCCTGGCCATTTAGCGCTTTGTAGGTGAGAAGAAGGATCTTGAATTCTATTCTAGACTGTATAGGGAGCCAGTGCAGAGAAGCCAGGACAGGAGTGATGTGGTCCCATTTCCTGGTTCTGGTCAGTACACGAGCTGCAGCGTTCTGGACCAGTTGAAGAGTCTTTAGAAATTTGCCAGAGCACCCTGATAAAAGAGAGTTACAATAATCCAATCTGGAGGTAACAAATGCATGAACTAGTTTTTCTGCATCATTTTGCGACAGGATATTCCTAATCTTGGATATATTACGAAGGTGAAAATAGGCTGTTCTTGAAACTTGACTGATGTGAGAGCTAAAAAACATATCTTGATCAAAAAGAACTCCTAGATTCCTAACAGTGGTGCTAGATGCCAGGCTGATGTCACTAAGGACAGTTAAATCACTAGAAAAAGTCTCTCTGAGGTTCTTAGGGCCTAGCACAATAACTTCAGTCTTGTCTGAGTTAAGTAGCAAAAAATTTCTGGTCATCCAGGTCCTAACGTCCTTAAGGCACGTTTCTAGCTGACATAACTGACTGGTGCCATCAGGCTTCATTGATACATAAAGCTGAGTATCATCTGCATAACAATGAAACTGTATGGAGTGTTTCCTCATAATATTTCCCAGAGGAAGCATATATAATGTAAAGAGAATTGGTCCAAGCACTGAACCTTGTGGGACTCCATGGCAAACTTTAGTGAATGAAAGGTGATGGCTAACATTTAGCATACTGACTGAGAATGAAAGGTGATGGCTAACATTTAGCATCCTGACTGACAATAAAATGTGATGGCTTAAATTTAGCATCCTGACTGAAAAAAAAAAGATGATGGCTAACATTTAGCATCCTGACTGAGAATGAAAGGTGATGGCTAACATTTAGCATCCTGACTGACAATAAAAGGTGATGGCTAACATTTAGCATCCTGACTGAAAATAAAATGTGATGGCTAACATTTGGCATCCTGACTGAAAACAAAAGGTGATGGCTTACATTTGGCATACTGACTTAAAATAAAATGTGATGGCTAACAATTAGCATGCTGACTGAAAATAAAAGGTGATGGCTTACAATTAGCATGCTGATGGTAGAGGCTGCTGTGTAAAGAGTCCATCAGTATAGGGCCCTGCTCTTTCTGTCTTTAGATAACATTTGTTATGAATGGGCTCTACATAAATTAGGATTGATTGGTTGTTTCTTTCTGGTTGGTGGACACTTTTAACCTGAGGACATTATTGAAGTTCTCCTTTGACCAGGATTAATGCTGGACCACCAAAACGATTAACCTGAAGGCACTCAAACCCTGACAGGAAGTTTTTTTTTAAGGTAGTATCACTGTTCACTCTGAGCGAGGGAGAGTGACTTCAGCCAGTGCCTTCGACCAAACATGTTGGACCAGTTAAAGACTTAAAGACTGAAGCAAATCCATATCGGGGTCTGTATGAAGTTCATCTGTTACTGACAAGTTCCTACCAAAGTTTCATCCTTGCCATTTTCCACCGCACAGCACAAACAAGCCTTCAATGTCACTATCTGTCAGCTCCACGCATACTGTCCTCCAAACTTTCCTCTAATGAGAGCGCAGAGCAGAACGCTGATCGGTATGACACAGAGACAGAGGTCGCTGATGACTCTCACGTTGTTCGTCATGTTTGAGTGAAGTCCAGGAGCAGCAGAGAAAAGATGGCCGACAGACGCTGACTGCTGCTTCACTGTCACTTCCTCCCCGGCTCGCCCAGATGGCACTTTGTGGTCCTGCTGGTGTTATTCAGCGTATGGAAGCCATGTGTGGCTTACAACCACACAGCTGTCTAATTACCAACACACACCCGTGTACACTATCACCCCCCGCTGTGACTCTGGGACCCTGAGCTACATCTGCTTCAAAGCCCTGAGTCGTGTTCGGCCGACTCCATCCTTAAACTCATCTGAGGGATTAGCCCGCTTTGGGATTGTGTTTTTGATCTCAACATGTTTTTAGATTTGACTAAACTCAGAACAAATGGAATCATGATATTTTGAAAAGTTTTCCTTCTTTCCTCACAAATAATCCTCTCTTATGGTGCTTTCACCTTTTCTCCTTTAACACTGACTTCTTTCTTTTCTTGCAGAATGTAATCCTCCATTAACGAACATTATATTCTCTGTATTTCTCCCTCTCAGGTCATTCAACTACCCTTCTTTGGGTCTCTGCAATCTCACAGTGTGGATTTTCTTTGCTTTGCATTCAAACCTGAGCTGTTTAGTCCGTCGTCCGGTGACCTTAGTTTGTTCAGCTTGAGGTAGTGTGGAGTCTCAGTTTGCTTCCAAGTGCACCAGAGTCCGGTTGATGAGACACGATCCAAACCAAACGAGGGAAGTGAAGCAAACAGCAGTGCATTGTCGGTTGAATTTGTCCATCTGTAAAAAATGTCAAATAGGTTTGCAGAGCGTGGCTAATGTTAGCATTGCTAACAACACCAACATTCACTCCTTCTTGCAGGTTAACGTCCTCATGTCTGTGCTAAATGTGGTCACACATCACTCCAGTCAATTTAGCAGTTTAACCTGAAACAGCAGACATAAAACTTAGTCTCCATTTCATAGATCAAAATACTGACAAACTGATCCTCGCTGCAGGACGCCATTCCTCCACTGTCCTGATTTTTACTTCGGGGTCATAATGCAGCTTTAAGCCGGAGCTGACTGAAGAAGGAAGAATGACCCAGAAAATCTGCTTTCACTCACCTCCAGCTCGTGCTGTAACATATATAGAGAATCTAGATCTCCACATCTGCATCCAGAGATGAACTCCTTTCTTTGTAAATGTTCAGTGGAATCACAAACTGCCTCTTGACCTCTAGAAGGACCGTTACATGGCACCCACCTGTCAACCGTCTAACTATGGATAACACGTATCGTTCATAAAATCAAAATGAAACCGTTTGAAATAATTCACCCCCTGCACAGTGTGTGTCAGTGATGACAATTGACAATTGTTTTTTTTTGGTACCAGGCTGTAAACATGTTTATTTCTGCCGTAAAAACGGCTTTGTTGACTGTGGTGTGTATGTGACTTCCGGCCTCTTGGAGCCGGCTTCACACTCGATTGCATGTGCACGTTTTTTATGACTGTAGCTCGTCTGCATTGTTCTCAGGACATAAATAAACCTCTTCACCTTCAGAACAAAGCTTGAAAAATCTGTTTCAAACCTTTTTTTTCTGTTATTTCTCATTTTCCACAAACATATTTTCGCTTTCATCCTTTCCCTCTGATTCTCTACCTTCATTCCACTCTAGTCTCCCGTCGTATAATTCCTCTTTATGTGTGTGTGTTTATGTGTGTGTGTCTGTATTTAAATCCCTGGCGTCCTGCCAGTTCCCGGGGTTGCGTCTCGGCTGGCGAGGGTCCATCAAACATCCCGCGGGTCAGCAGGGAGGCATCATAGCGGTGTAACACACCATCATCACGCTGAGCTGTCTCCCCACGGACCACAACAGCGCTCATTCAGAGAGTATGAGTGTGTGTTTTTGTGTGTGTGTGTGTGTGTGTGTGCCAAATATGAAAATCATGCATATTTAATTGCACCTCTGATGTTCCTGTGATTACAGGGACTCCGGTTAGCAGCGAGAGCAGCATGAGAGCTGACGTGGGATTAAGACGAGCGGACAGATAAAGACATGTCGGTTCTGCTCTTTTTATTCATGAATCCCGTCCAACACAGCGTCCTCACTGTTTGCAGAGCTCTCGCTCCTTTCCTCTGCTCGGATCCAGAACCATGTGTGACGGCTTTCAGGGCTCAAAGAGATTTCCTTCTGAAGAAGCTGCTTTGTTATGTAAGAGGGACAGTTTGGTAATTGGGTTAACTTTAGTCGTCCGCTCCTCTCCAGTGCGTCACACTTCATCATGGAGCCGACAGGGCCCGAGTCCAGAGAGCGGACCACTCTGCAAGCATCATTAGACCACATTAGGGGAGATTAAGGCCACCATTTGGGCTCTTGTAAGAGACAGGGAGCTCCGCCAGTCATTTCTCATGACCGATTTTTGATTCGGCCACAAGGATTAGTCAAATGTTTCCCGCCTTCCTTCAGTCCTGTCTCTTCTTTTTTCAAAGATGTGATGGGTCCTTTTCTCCCTCGCAGATGCTGCCCAGAGATAATAGTCCAGGCAGGGACGAAGTTAGCAGGTTGTGAATCTGCTCAAAGACATGAAAGTCCAGAGTTCTGCTAATCTGCTAGCTCTGAATCTCCTCTTGTGTCTCTGCAGCCTCTTCAGTTTTCTCTCTGCTCTCCTCGTGCCAGAGGAGTGAAAGGAAAGGCATGATGTTTAGTGAATTATTCAGATCCAGGGAGCACAAGCTGAGGCTGCTGCAGCTCACCAGGCCTGGTCCTTTGACTGGATCCCCCCCGGGGTTCAGCTGAAACCAGCATGACCCTCCTCTCTGCCTTACACTGATGCACACACACGCACACACACACAGACAGGACATCTATACATGTGAGGACAGGGGAGCTGCAGCCCGATTGCAAAGAAAAAAATATAATTTAAAGTGCATGATCTTATTTTAAAATGCGTACAGACACATCTTAATTAGCAGACAGATTTAACAATTATGTTTGGATGAAGGTCTGAAGTCCTGCACATCCCATTCAGGTGTTTACAGAACTAACCACATACCACATATTCTGACTTCATTGGAAAACCTAAACAGTTTTGATTACTTGGGTACTCATAGTTGACGATATTTTTTCATATAACGTTTCTCGACTCGCTCACCTGCACACATGTAGTTTTAGGCTGCAGTAGATCAGTTCAGTTAGCGTTGCATGTAGCATGTTAGCTGTGAGCAGGAAAACTTGCTTATCGTAGAAATACTAGATTGATGTTTAACCACGACCACATCATCACTTGACATCATTTGCTTTCCCTGTTAGCACACGTTGTTGTGATGATCCCAGGGCAGAAAAGATTAACCTGCTAATAGCCAAGATGATAACTGGAGATATGTGGCATTAAGTTTTGTGGAAGGAGAAGACTTCAGCGAGCTGATGGAGTTTGATGATCTGGAGTACAAACCAACATCACGGCGAACAACAGCTATGACAGTGGATAAGATGGACGAGGAAGGGTCTGTTACTACCAAGCGTCAACCTCCGGTGTTGAAACATGAAGCCGATGCTAAAGTGTAAAATCCTACAGTTCCTCAAGTGTCCACTACAGGCTGGCTGCAGGAACACAGGAAGTCACATACACACCCATTCAAAAAAGGCTGTTTTAACATTTTTTGTAATTATTTGTGAACCATAACTGTCTGCATCAGCGCGCTAAGCTCTCCCACGCAAATCTTGATTAAAAACAGTCGATTCGTCTAAAGGTGAGAAAAAAACTCAGAAAACAGACGGTTGGGTAAAACTGTCCAGAAACACGAGACCTGTAGCAGCTTGTTTAAGGGCTTGTCAATCATGACCCTTCTTTTTTAATGCCGAGCCGTGATTGGTCCTGCTTGCAGGTAATCGTCCACATATCTGCTGTTTATGCATCACATTCTGTTTTTTCATATTAAGCATGCTCTGAACATCAATTAGGATTTGTTTCCTTGCAGACCAAATACTGTGGTGTGTATTTAATATTCCAGGTTAACCGACTTTGAAACGAGTCGCCAGTAGGAGCTTCTCTGGAATGAGTGCAGAGCTGGAAGGACACGGAGAGGTTCAGACTGTTTCCTGTTCCTCCTACTCTTCATATCACGTCATGGTGGATCTGATGGTTATTCTGTTTATCCTCTTTTTTTTTAAATATCCGCACTTGAGCTCCGGTTGTTGCCTTTATTTCAGACTTTAAACTATTCTGATGTTTTCCCCCTTGTAGCTCTGGTTGAATGAAGGCAGCGGAGCGTTGGCGTGTGCAGGAAAACCTGTAATAATGGTGAATTAATGAGAGCGAGAGGTGCTGACTGACACGCTGTTTACCTTGTGTTTTCTCTAATGCACCAACACGCTGCTCTCCCCTCCAACGTACCCGCAGGCAGGACTTAGTTCACAGACACACACACATCCACACAGCAAGGCAGCGCGTCTGAATCAGTCTGAATGAATGACAGCCAGAGATAAACAAGCTTTTTGAAGAATCCACAGGCCTCACTTAAGGGTCAAGAACAGTGAGAGGAGGAAATGATAGAAAAGGATCTACAAAGGCTCTTGAAGAAGCTGGAACAGTTTCTCTAATGATAGTGAAGCGAAGTGAGAAGCTGGTCCAAAAACCTTGGACTGCTCCGGCTCCAGTCAATAAGTAAATCTGCCAGAGAGACTTTCTCCTTGCATAAATTCATCTCCTTTTACTTCCTCTCTCCCTCCTCTCCACCCCGAACCTCTTCCCCTCACTGTGTTTGTGTGTGTAAGTGTGTGCGCGCTGTCAGGCTGCAGGCACTTTTCTTCTACCACATTACAAATGAGCTCCAGTGCTCGGCCCTAAAGCCCCCTTTTAATCTTTCACCCTAAGAAGGATGACAACATTTATAAGTAGACAGAGTCGGACAGGGGGAGTAAAAAAAAATCTGCTCTTATTGACGCTGCTGAGTTTCACAGGGCCCCTGCAGCTATACACACACACACACACACACACACACACACACACACACACACACACACACACACACACACACACACACACACACACACACACACACACACACACAGGGGTATAAAAGGCGCCGCGGCCTCGTAGCTCCAGGAGACTGAGAGCAGATTCCGCCTCTCCACCGTCGATTTTTCTCCCTCTCCCTCTTTATTTGTCTTCCTATTTCATTTCCCGTCGGCTCTCTCGCTTTATAAAACATGAAAGATGTTTTCTTTAGCCCTCGCCGATAATGTGGAGATGGTATCTCTGCGGTGGAAGGGGGGTTACCAGGCGAAGCGCTCAGAGGCTGCCGGGTGGAGGAGTTGGCGCAGCCTGCATTCCCCGTTGTTGGGAAGGTTAGATGGAAAGTCACATAGCTCCTCTGGATCCAATGAGGAGGTTTGTTTGTTTCTTGTATCGTCTGCTGTTGATCTTCCACAGGATGGGGGGGGGGGTCACTCCCTTTAATCAGAATTATAAATCTCCCACAGCCTGTACTGGTTATCTCCCCTCACATCGGACGCCATAGCTCTTCAGCGAGGCCTGCGGACAAGTTAGATTAGAGAGGAACACAGATCCTATGTGACGCTGCACACACACAGAATCCCAAACAACCCGCAGACTCTGAACACACACCTCAGTATTTATCGACAACCTCATTAAGATTAAGACCTGTAATACTCGGTGTTTCATGTAATCTGTTTATGAGAGGATTGGTCATCAGCCAGTTGGTTCTTTATATCAACAAGTCGAAAACGTAGCGTTAACAGGTAAGTATATCGCAGATTTCCAGATTTAAGTTGTTATTTTAGTCTGCAGTAGAGCAGCAGCCTGTATGGAAACATGGAGCAGCTTGTGAAGTCATACTTTCGTAAAGGTTTCATAAATAAGGACACACAGTACTTCATCTGTCAGCATCACTTTGTCATGAGTTTCAGGACCCTGAAGAGGAGCTGGGGCTGTTCTGCAGAAAGAAAGACACTGACTCTGAGGAAACTGTCTCTTTAGTGGAAATGACTTTAAGGATTCCCCTTTCATCGTTTACACGGAGGCTGCTGTTTAACGCAGCCCTGATACTCCGTCGCTGTATCATTGGTGACAAGAAGGATGTTAGCATTTTAGGGGCGTTCATGATGAAACTGATAAGGAGACCAAGAAGGGTTAGCGACCAGCAACAGTCAAAGGACTTTGACATCTAGGGATGGCAAAAGCAAAAGTCCAAAACGCACACGACTGAAACACGCTGCAGAGACAAACTGTGTTAACATCAAACAACCTGCAAACGATGCTGAAACACAAATACATTTATTTAAAGACCCGGGATGAGAAAGCTGAGTCGGGGTTCTGTCGGGGCAGTTCCAAGGTTTATGGAGCTAGCACTGTGCTGCAGGGCTAATCTACTAACTCACCTCCCTAAACTTGACACGGGTCATTTGGGCTTTGGACCGTCAGGAGGCTGGAGCTAACTGGTACTGATCTTAGCTAACAGGTCAACAGACTGGGACCTGGTACTGATCTTAGCTTACAGGTTATCAATCTGGGACCTGGTACTGATCCTAGCTAACAGGTCATCAGACTGGGACCTGGTACTGATCCTAGCTAACAGGTCATCAAACTGGGACCTGGAGATTTATCAGAACCTGGTTCTGCAGCTCTTTTTCGCTCCACAGAGCGATGATGTGAGCTCATTGTTTTATTTTTGGCAGCAGCATGGCGCTCCTTTCAGAGGAGATGGTTTGATTGAGCTGCTGTGCACACATCAGAGAAACAGTTTTAGGAGTGCTGGTGAACCTGGAGGAGCTGTTTGTTCCCCTCAGATGTTTATGTGGAACCAGAGAGGAGGGTTTATCAGGCTCTGAATCATGAACCACAGCACTCAGTATATGAAGGTCAAACTGTCACCGTGCAAACGTTAAAATAAACCTAAACACTAAACTCCTAATAATGAACCAAAGCCACTAGATAATCATGCAACACGTCCAAAAGAAAACCACAAACAACGAGTGAATATAAAGTTTAAAATGTCCGCCTCAGCATTTGAGCATGGATACTAACTTCCTGGTTTTAAATATATTTATCCGAAATTAAATATAAATTGTCACTTCACGTGCGCCTTCAAATCAAAACAAACAAGCATGGATTAAGAGAATACATTTTTAGTCCAGAGTTAAAGTCCCGACTGAAATCACTACTTTAAATTAACAACAGAAAATATAACAAATGTCTGCATTATTATAAAACCTTTCCCCCTCTATTTAAATAATGATTCAACTATTTAAATGTATCTCTATTGGTTTATTTTATATTTCTGTATATTACTGTCTTTCATTTGTACTTTCCTTTAAGTACTGTATGTTATTTAGTTATTTAATCTGTCTTTTACTTGATTTACATTGTAATATTGTTTTTTTGTTTACCTGACTGTATTCATGCACATTACTCTTCTTGAATAAAGCTAAACCAAAAAAAAACGGGGGGATGCGGCCGGTTCGGGTAACGTAAATATTCTGTCCTCACGATTGCGTTTCTGAGCAAGGCTAGACAGATAGCGAACAAAAACTCCAATAAAACCATTTTCTTGAACCGTTTTCTAGTGATGGTCGTTTCTGTCAAACTGAAAATACAATACAAATATTGTGTCAATATACTGCACATGTAAAGCATACACACATGAAATGAAACTGTAAATAGTTAAATGTATGATGTACATTAATAGCTTGAGAAGAAAATATAAATTAAACTACTTTTTAAATCCTTATTAATTGTAACCCCATGTATTCACATGTAACATTGCTGTATAACATTCTTACACACATTTATTCAGCAGCTAAACAACTCCGGAAAGTGTCAGCACTCTGTAGTACACATACAACATGACACAATGCTTCAATGTTAGCTATTTAGCGGTTAGCAAAACAGATCTCTGTGTTCACTCACAACTGGAGGCTTAATGTTATCTTCATAAACAGAAATATCTCTTCATAAAAATACATTCAAACAATAAATGACATGTTACTTACGGACATATCAACTCCAAGGTATAAACTTAAGGAGATAACTGAGCTGCATGCACACTGTAGTCTGCTCTTGGTGTAAATGAAACTAAACTGAGGGTGAAAATGAAACTTAAGAAAACACAAGCGATACACAAAGTGTCCACCAGGGCGGCGGAAAAATGCCAGTAAGGCTGGTTATACAGGAATCAGAATAGTAAATGACGCCACTTCCTTACTGAATGTATCAGAAGAAGTAGGAACAAATATCTGCCTACTGAACAGTAGATACTAACAGGATACAGCACGGATAGTAGGTACCGTCTACTGACAGATTCTGGAGGCACTTTGAAATTCAGATGCACCCAAGAACTACAATCTAAAACACAAAACACTAAAGACACAGAGAACTCAAGAATGTAACCACACACTAGAAAAGAGAGAAACACTAGGATAAGAAACTACAAAATAAAACAGGAAACACAGACTAAACTCGGATACATTTAAAGAAACACAAGTTAGACAAGAAACACCAAGGAAGAATGGGGCGCTGGTGGCGCAGTGATCAGAGCGTGCCCCATGTATGGAGGCTGTAGCCCAGGTTTGAGTCCGGCCTGTAGCTCTTTTCCTGCATGCCATTCCCCACTCTCTCTCTCCCTGATTTCTGACCCTATCCACTGTCCTATCTCTACAATAAAGGCACAAAATGCCCAAAAATAAATCTTACAAAAAAAAACACTAGGGAAGAATAAAAAACACTTCAACAAAATCTAAACTCTGAAAAACCAAACCAGACCAAATCATGACATTTTGGTCCTGACAGAAATGAATAACTCCTGTTTCCCCTCATTTAGCCTCTTTCACTTCCTGCCATGTTAGCTCAGGGGCAGAATAACTCTGCCCCATTACTCGGTCCCACACAGTGACGAGGTGAAACAGACGCATAAACATCCCGTTCTGAACCTGCAGAACGTTTCTCTCTGATCAGAAAAACATGGTGATAAATACCTGAGGACCAAACAGGAGGAATGCAACTGATTGTCGTTTTCTGCAAAGATAAAAAAAGATAACAGCGACGGAGATCACTTGTAAACATGAAGGCATGAAGCGGGAGAAATCCGCAGTGTCACCTCGCAGCAACAAGCCGGGTCACAGAAAATAATCACGAGCATTACCGACAGCGTGCGCAGGCGGCGGTTTGGAAAGTTGCGGACGAGGAGCATTAATGAGTTCATCTTAAAGAAGTAATTTCAAAGTGCAGAACAGTCTGTTCCACTTATGAGCAGAATCCGACGCACGCCGTGAACTCCCAGATTCTAATGCGGTAAACAACTTTAATTGAGCATCATCTTCTTCTGTTTTCATCCCACGTGTTTGTCTCCTCCACAAAATTAAATAAATATCACATACAAATACAAGCCACTGCGTGCCTCTTCACCGGGATATATTACTTCAAACATACAAATTAATTTTTGATTTCTTAATGAGCTTAACTGAATTGTTTGCGAGTGTTTCTGCAGCTCTGGCTGTGAAAACGAGCGCTGAAGCACTTTGTGACTTAATAACTCCCTTTACAATCACACGAGCCCGGTGCCATGGAAGCTCGGAAAGTGTAATTTTTCTCTTCTCCTTGAGGCCCAATTAAGAGTTTGCCTGCAGCCCTCAGAGTCCAGTGGACCGATGGAGTAAAAAACAAAATATTTAGATGATTAATTACCTCTAAAGTGCAGCAGGAACAACAACAAACCGACGAGCGGCCGTGTAGAAACAACATAATTGGGGATGGAGCGTTTTGAAAAGCTTCATGTGGTGCACAGAGCGCCGTTCTCCGTGATGTTCTGCTGTCTGGCCATGAAATATTAATGCACATTGTGTTTTCTCCAGCTGAATGCTCTGCGCTCAAACATTCACTCTGAAACAGTAATTGCATTTAGGCCGCTTTAAAAGCAAACTGTGATGACTCTCTGATGAGGGCGGAGAAAACAAAACGTCTGAGCTGGAATTCTGCTCCATCTCTGCTCTCAGTGACAGCGGGTTCATCTAAACCCACAGCGTCCTGCATACCGAGCACACACACACCAACACACACAGACTCACACACACACACACACGCACACACACACACACGCACACACACACACACACACACACACACACACACACACACACACACACACACACATAAACACTAGGGCCGTTGAAATTAATCATTTAATCGATGCATCGCGATGCAGACTCGAAGATGACGAGGTAAAAGACCTTACTTATTGTTATGCTACAAAAAGCAGGTAAAAGACCTTACTTATTGCTATGTTACTAAGACCCGGCCTATCCATCATGAGCACTTCAGCAAAGCAGCAAAAGTTAACGTGGTAAGAAAAATCTTATTAAAAGCCAGAAATCCTGAAATAATGACATCTTTGTCTTAATTACTTTTTTTAAATTATGCGAAAGGAGTTCATATTCATAAGACTGTTTGTCTCTGTTTATGAAAAAGTAGCCATGTGTAGTAATATAGAAAATTGAGGATGAATCATCGAATCAAATCGTAAGACCAGTGAAGATGCACAGCTCTAATAAACACACATCTCCACACATTAGCTGTTTTCATATCTACTCTCCTGTAAATATCTAGATCATTTCAGGAGGACTTCTCCTGATATTCTCCTGACCTGTTTCTTCACACATTCACCTCACAGCAGGAGACAATCCCTGTCAGACAAGAGTGTGTGTGTGGGGGGGAGGGGGGGTCTTGTGAGGTAAGACGTGATGTAAAAAGAACAACGTAGAAGTAGCAGACAAAGCAACAGAGTCCTCTATACGACTCTATAATGAGAATATCTGTCAAGAAATCAATGCTACGTGTAGTTCAACAGAATCACAGGGGCGGGCCAGATGCATGCCAGGTGCCTCCCTAAAACCCTCAGCTATGATTGGCTATTGGCCTTGCGAGAGGCAATTGCAGTTTCTAAAGTACTTTAAACTGTGACTTTGTACGTACGCATTGTTTTTTGTCTTTGAGAAGATGTCATATGTTAAACGTGGATGTGATTAGTGCAGACAGAAGAGATGAAGAAACAAGTCATAGCACTAGTTAGACCACCCCAGAACAAAAAGTCTGGACACGCCCCTGACCTGAAGTAGCTCCTCCCAATTTTGTTCTGATAAGTTTGTTATTTATTTGTATTTATCTGTTAGCCAATTGGACCCTTTCTATGCTAACACACCTCGTTTGCATAAAATATATCCTGAAGTCACTCACAGTTAATCCGTCCACTGAGAACAGGCGGTCACAGGAGACACTGGGAGACACAGACGACTCGTGTTGACGATGTCTCCACAAACATTTTCTTTTCCAGGCTCGTTTGGATTCCTTCATCAGAGGCGGTAAAAGTTGTTGAACAAGCTCCTTCTTTATTCCAGATCTGTGTTATCTTCATGTCGTGTAGTCGGAGCACGTTGGAGAGAAGAGAGAATATCACGTTTAATTATACTGTTTCCTCCTTCACCACTCCTGAGACAGTCTCTGATGCACACACACACACACACACACACACACACACACACACACACACACACACACACACACACACACACGCACACACACACACACACACACACACACACACACACACACACACACACACGTAACGCACATCACATCAATGAGAGAACAGCTCTGCCACAAGCTGCAGAGTCCAAACAGATGTTCAAAATGCTGTCGGCATCTCCTTCCATCTCCCTAACTTCCTCACTCTCCCCCCCTCCCTCTCCCCCATGTTCCCCCTCCTCTCCTCCCTACCCCACGTCCCCCCTCACCCCCCCTCCTCATCCATCTCCCTCTATTTTTATCTCTTTCTCTCCATCTC
The DNA here is from genome assembly GCF_963930695.1 of Labrus bergylta. NCBI lineage: Eukaryota > Metazoa > Chordata > Actinopteri > Labriformes > Labridae > Labrus > Labrus bergylta. The sequence goes on along the minus strand of NC_089203.1, from coordinate 1,656,888 downwards.
TCCCTCTGTCTCTCCCTCTCTTTATAAACTTTCTTCCTCTCCTGTTCTCTCTCTTTGACACAGTGAAAAAGAGGAACTCATCGCTTATCTCGCCACAAATGCAATGCACTAACCCCCCCCCCTCGGGGCTTGTTATGGTGTGGCGCACGCCAATGACAGATAACGACTGGGCTAATGAATTTCTAAAATAATCTATATTTGTACACAGTTCACAAGGGGCCAAGCAGGCGTAGGAGAGGGAGGCGGGGGTGGGGGGGTGGGGGGGGGGGACACACAGCCAACATTAATGAAAGCTAAAGAGAGAAAGTGAGGGGAAAGCTAAACAAGCGGACTCACTGAGGCAGGACAGAGTCAGAGCCAGGTGACGGCGTCCTCTCATTTGCTCTTTGTGCTCTTAATAAAAAGTAATGTGGTTTAATGTAAACCAGGTAACAGTGAGGTCGACCTGCGGAGGAGGGAGGCAGAGCAACGCCACAAAACATCAACATGCAGCACAGATAAACATCTTAACCCAAGATACAACAAAACATCAGGAATGAAGAGCTTTTTCAAAAACAGGTCAAATAGAGCTGTTACAGTAAAGTGATGGTCACGGAAGTGATGGAGGGGAAGGAGGTGATGGAGGTGTTGAGGTGATGAATGTGTTAGAGGTGATGGAGGTGATGCAGGTGTTGAGGTGATGGAGCTGATGAAGTTGATGGAGGTGATGAAGGTGATGGAGCTGATGCAGGTGATGGAGCTGATGGAGGTGATGAAGTTGATGGAGGTGATGAAGTTGATGGAGGTGATGTAGCCTGCAGGTAAACGTTACCATTGTCTCTTTAACCTCCATCATTTCAGAGGATTATATTCATATAAAGTTCTCCATCTTCTACGCCTTCATTGACTTTCCTCCGCTTTGAAAGAATATTTCGCCATTGTTCCGCTCGCTTTCTTTCCTCCCCGCACTCGAGCGTCACTAAGTTAGTTTGAAATCCTTACATGCTTCAAATGCAATTCCTCACTTGGATGCACAACATTAGAGAGCTGATTTATGTTTTGCATTTCCTCATTGGACTCGTGGGTTTGATGGACAGAGCCGCAGGCTGCTACGAACGCCATCACTGGAGCGTCTGATGGACTGACTAAGCAAAATCTACAGCTGTGATATTTTAAATTATAATGAGATCTGGAGGCTGAAACTTCACTTCAAAAGAAAATGAAATGACCAGCCGAGTGGAGCCCGTCTCCTGGAGGGAACACTCTTTGGATTTCTTTGTGTGTTTTCAGGTGACAGTGAGTTCTGTATTAGCCGCAGAGTTTAGCTGAAGAGGGAAAGTAAACGGAGGAAGCACAAAACAAAGCTGATCACTACTCAGTCTGCAAGTCAACATGTGAGAGTGCATTAGCACAGATTTATGAGAGCACAATCAACGGGGGAGGAACGGTGCAGCTCTGTTTGATCAACACTGCTCATCACACTTTACCTGTTCTTCATGACAGCAGAGCGTCACCTGCTCACCTCCAACAGGAACTGAAGGATCACAAGATCAGTTAAACATGCTCTCACCCACATGTTCAACATCAACTTTGTCAGAGGCTCAAAACATGAAAATATGAAGCTATAAGTACCCATAATGTAAGGCTATTTAGACTTCAACAATGATTGACACTTTGTAGTTTGGTTTTGTTGAAACACTGAAACGTATGGATGAGGTTCAGGAAAAAGTTGTGGTTTGGGTTTCAATATGTAGGAACACATGTATGTAAAGAATGTTTTCAGATCATTTTCAGATCTTTTATTTTAAAAACAGAGAGAGCACAGACATGAGGACAGTTTAACTGATGTTTAACATTATAATCCTCTGAACGTACACCACGACACCACACCCTGCTGTTTGTAGTAACAGACACGAGATCTCACAGAGACTCGCGTGATCAAACGAGACTTCAGAAGAAAAACAAAGATGGAGGACGAAGGACGTCATCAACTGGCTGTGCTGCAGCGAAAACAGAAAGCGATAAAAACAATATGGATGAGAAGGCGGATTATGTGAGGGTTTATACAATATGTAGTGCGAGCTGAGGGGGAGTGGTTAAAGTATGCAACATCCGATCCTGACACAAGTCTGCAAGCTCTCATTGGCTGTTGCAGGTATTTTCTCAAAGGGAGTCAGACCTAGACTCGACCAATCAGATTCTGATCGATGAGACTCGATCGGGAGCACTAAATTAATCGTAGTAACAATTGAATACGACAAATCTTGAATCAGGTCATCGTCGCCGCCCGACCGACTGAAACATTAAGTGGACTTCCTAAAGGTCAGATGAGCAGACCTACATGAGGAGGTTGGGGGTCGATTTACTCTCGCATGTTTTTTCAAACTAGCCGAGGCGTTCTGAGCATGCTCCAGTTACCTCGCCAGACTTTGACCCGGAAATCGAACTGCATACATGCGTCACGTGGCTCACATATCACCATAAGCTTGACGGATGGCGTGCAATGCATAAGAACCAAAAGTAAAGCACAGAGTACGTACACAAACAAACAGGGCTGTAAAGTTTGTGTTTTCATTGTTTAACAACCAACCAGTTAGCTGCTCGCTAACGTGTTTGTTGATTGTTTGGTGTGAGACGTAAAGGTCCAAAAGTAACCAGCTAAATATTGCATATCGCCCCCTGCTGGAGCGGAGTCAGACATACGTCCTCCATTAAATGACTCATTGAGCTTTAACTGGAGCTTGACTTTACTGTGTATTAAAACATGTTTATGTTTCTTAAGATGGGAGTCAGTCAGCTGTTTGAAAATCTATAACATGTGTTGTACTGCGTCTTTAGCAGCGACTACTCCCTCTCTTAAAGTCAGACTCCACTGTTCCCGAGTGGTGTCGCTGCTCACCTGATACGTCTCCAGGCTCTTCTGTACTTTAATGGAGGAATAAATCTCATCGTCAGTGGCAGCTGGTGCAGACGGCCTTTTCCCAACCGACGCGCTGCCAATTATCCAATTCAATTATTTCTCTTTTGTGAGCTTCCACAAACAGGCTGAGTTTAGTTTGAGGCGATGTGAAAGGAGCACGCTCAGTGGACGTGACACCAGAAGAAGAAAAGAAAGAGGAGATAAACTAACAGGTTGGTCATTAGTGAGAGAGAGTGTAAGGATAATTGTTGTGCAGCGTTAAAAAGGCAGAATAGAAATGGCACTTCCATGCAGAGAATGTGGACGCTTCATTTTCTGACTTTGTAAAAACCAAAGTGCCTTTTAAATGTTTTCCACTCATGTTGTTGTTTATTGTGAGAGCGCTGAAGAAATAACCTCCACAGTGACAGATCTCCTGCTTCTGCCCCCCCGGCCCTACCCTGGCTCCTTCGGCTCTCTGCCATGTTTTTATGCCGTCTTCTCGAGTGTTTCTCTTGCCCTTGACCGAGGCAGAGTCCCCAGGCGCTGGAGCCCGGCTGCCCACTCCCCAGTTCGAGTTAGGATGGGTCAGAGGATAAGGACGAGTTTCCTCACAGGGATAAATAAAGTCAACTTACTAACCTCCTACGCCTCCTCTGAACTCGGCTTTAGGCCTCATCAACAACAAGCGTCTTACAGAAAGCAGGAATAAGTCCCCCCCCCCCCCCCCGATGGCGCCCTCGTTCTCTTTCCCTTTTGAGGGTTTGTTCTTGCCCCTGAACGTGTCAGTTAAGATCACTTAAATGACCACATGGTGTTTCACCTGAAGGCCAATCCCTCACGAGCTTTTTGAGAAACTGGAATATCTCAAACTTTTGGTACTCATGGTTCTGCATGCCAACGCCGGACTCTCGGCCGGCCCGACTCACACAGTGAGGTGGATCACACAGTCCTGCTTCACACTACGCTGCAGATATCGTCTTCTGGAAAAGAGTGTGCTTTGCCCCCAATCCCCACATACTCGTTGTTCATTCGGCGCCTGTTTTGACCTCATGTTGATAAAGTGATGAAAATTATGATTCCGTATATTGTGTTTTATTTTGAAATTGACCGGACGCTCTGTGTGTTTCCTTGTTTGACTTCCGGGTTGTCATATTCTGTCCAGCTTGACGCGTGCCTGCAGCGCACTCCGGTGAAAATAGACTCTCAGCGTATTTTAAACAGAGAGAAACACGATTGACTGGAGTGGCAGCGAACGATGGCGTTGCTGGTTCAAGTCCTGGTGCGGACCAAAATATGGAAGCTGCTGGTCTGGTAGCTGGAGAGGGGTCATATCACTTCCTGAATACTACAGAGGAAGTGCAGATCTGGAGTGCCCGCTGCCCCCCCCCCCCCACCCTGACATCTCTCCATTAAGGAAGGTGTTTTTCTTTTTCATTTTCCAGGAGACGTGTAGAATTAATCCTCCACGACCTGCAGATTTCTTCAGATTAACTTTTTTATATTTTGTAATGTTGAAAATGAAATCTACAGATTCTTCACATTTAAAAAATATTTAATATTTTTTATTTAATAATTTGAAAAGGTTTGTTGCACTATTTGCCTGCCCAGTCTTTCACAAAGTGGTGATTGGACCTTTAATGTTTAAAAGTAAAAGCTCTACTTTTTATTTTCAGATTGATGTATTTAAAAGAAAAAAAAGAAAAAAAACTTCCACTCCTGATTTACTGAGCGAGGATGTTTTACATCCATTTGAATTTGCCTTAAAGGATCCCTCGCTCTTATTAAAACTCTGAGTCTTTTTTTAAAGCAGATTCGTCCAATATTTCTCGCAGTAATAACAAAAGTGTAGCCTCAAGTTAAACACTGTGAAGTCTCAACACTGTGTAATTGGTAAAAAGCAATATGACAAGCAAGAAACATGAAGAGCCAGACAGGTTGTAAATAAACCCTCCAGTTAGCCAAACAGTCTGAGAGCACTTGTGCTGTCCGTCAGTACACACACACACACACACACACACACACACACACACACACACACACACACACACACACACACACACACACACACACACACACACACACACCTGAGTCCTCTGTCATGCTCGATATAGGAACAAAAGGACCCTTCTGTTTTTCTGAAAGAGCCGGTTAGAGAGAAAGGGAGAGTGCTTACCTGCAGAGTGACAAGAAGCTTCAGCTCCACAGCTGCTGGGGAAGCAGCTCTCTCCCACTGGGTGACATCAACAGGGCCTCCGTCCTCTCTGCCTCACCTGGCCGGGCCCCCAGCTGGCAGGGGCCACAGAGGGGGCCGCCGCCTGCAGATGTTGTTTACGCGAGGAGAGGAGCGAGTCCATCAGGCGGCCCGTTTTGATTGCAGCCGGCAGTGTTTGGCAGATGCTCCGGTCGCGGCTCCGTCTGCGACAAACAACAAAAGTTCTTTAAAATGTGGATCCTTCTCCTCCTGTCGAGAGTACAAATATCTGGAGCTTTTTTCTGTACATGTTTGCCGAGCGTTAATGCCCTCAGCTGCAGGACAGTGTTTACAGGCACTGAGGATTACCTCAGAAAGAAACCTGCTTTTGGTCAACATGTGTGAACTGGGCTCTCAATGTGCTGAATTAATCTCCTCACTTTATAGCTGCTGTCATCGTCCATGCTTTCTCGGCTTGTTTGCTCCATCTGTGTAAATCTGCAGCTCTATGGAAACATTCAGACGTAAACTAAACCACATTGTCAAGCTGTCTTATCAGAACAATTCTTTACCTCCTGCTCCTTCGTATGAAGCGTTTTCAAAAGAGATGCATCTTAAACCAGCTCTGACAACACAGACGAGTATATGGTCTCAGGGCGCACTCACACAAGGCAGTCTGTACCGTGTCCAAGCTTCTGCCCTAAAGTCCAGCTCCTTTGACCTGTGTGAGTGTTCAGTACGCTTTGAAGAGGTGTTCTTCAGCACGGTACAGATCATGCAAGCGCACAATCACAGGTACACAACATGGACGGCCTTCATTCAGGAGAAACCCGGAGTGTTCTGTATCTGACTAACATGACTCACTATAAATCTTCTTGCCACTTCTTGCAGGACCAAAAGTTTCTGACTCGTGCTTTCCAAAAGACAAACTTCCAATAAATGAGGCATATTGAAAATGAAAATGAAACAAAAAAAAAAAATATTCTTCAAAAATCTGCAGGTTACAACAAACGCACTGCTCTTATATCACGCGTTTACAACAAGTAGGTAACTAAAAAGGTGATGGTCAGAGAAACTGTTTCTCCTCGTCCTGCTCGGTTGAATGCCCGAATCCTCTGAGCATTTTTATCCACACGTGTCCACATGGCAATTTTACATCAATTAGCTGCGCTTTACGACAGAAGGATCGATTAGTACTACAGCGGGACACAAACGGAGAACATATAATCATTCAGACCTGCTTTAAACACACTATATGTCAATACCACATAAATATAAATTAATTATACATTTCAAAAGCAAAAACCTTTAAAAACTAAATCATACAGATCATATAACTACATGAACCTGTTCTTCTCTATCAGGCAGTGAAGTAGCTGTCATGTTCTCTGTGTTGTTCTCTAATGGAGCAGACGCCGACTCAACCGCACATCTCTTTTATTTTATTTTATCTATATTTTTCCAGTCCGACTGTCTTGTAAACTGGGGACGGTTCATAATAATGTAAAGCACCATGCATGAATGTGGAGCTCTCGCCCTCAGTCTTGAGTTTCAAGTCGTCTTCAGTTCAGCGTTATGGTCACTAAGTTAATAAATGTCCTCATTTAGAGTCCCGTACACAACGAGTAGGATCTGCTGCAGGGTGTGGTTACCTGTGATCTTTGAAGTAGTTCCTACAGATTCTCCTTCAACCTGTCAGTGAGGAGAAAGGCAATATGCAATATTCACTGGTTTAATTGATTTCAAAATATAAGCACACTTGAGCTTTTAACACCCATTCACACTCTGTAATTTGGGGTTCAGTGGGTAAAGAGCCCAAGAGAATCAAGGTGTGATTGTGAGAGCTGGGGATCTAACCCTAGACCTTCTGGGTTAGATACCACTGAGCACAGCCACTCCCAACATGGTCACTTCTGGTTACTTAAAGTTATTTTTAAATGTGCTTTTGTGCTTTTATGTAGAGAGGAGAGGGGATACAGTAGGATATTGAGGAGAGCGAGAGAGTGGGGAATAAGGGCCGCCCACTTGGAGGACAAAAGCCTTTGTACATGGGGTGTGACCTAATCACTAGGCCATCAGCGCCCCCTGGTTACTTGAAGTTGACTTATTATGCTGTTCACATATTTCAAACTCTCATATAGTTACGATGCTGGAACTGTATGATCTGTAAGTTTCAGATCATGAGGTAAACGTTTGTTGGAGTACTCCCAGGATGAGTCTACAGAGGGCGCTAAACAGCTTGTTCTGTAAATCACGCCATAGTTCCCTGATATCCCTGATCAAGCCTCTCCGATGCTGAAGTCTCTTACATAGACTCTCTTCTCCCAGCTCTGGAGAGCAGCCCTCCCCTGACAGCCCTGCAGCATTCTGCCGCCCCCCCCCCCCCCCCCCCGAGCTGGCCAATCAGAAGAGAGTGGGCATGTGGGGCTTTTAGCTTTTGAGGTTTTTTTTAGCTGCTAATCATGTAAAGCTGCTCTTCAGGTCTCACAGACTGACATCATGTGAGGAGAAGATGGTTTAAAAGAGACTTTTAAATGTCCTTTATCCCCCTCCTCACATCTGGACCATCACTGTGGGCTCTCTTTTTGGACTCTCTTCTTTGGAAAGTCACAGAAACCGTTGTCTGCAGGTCTGACACTGTGACACTGGGGTGATGTGGGGGGGCTCCAGGTGCTGTTTGATAACCTGACAGGCTCTTCTTTTGAAACATGTGGAGACCCTCAGGCTTCCAGAGCCAGGCAGCAGGAGAGTGTCAGACATCAGAGCAGATCGACTGCACCGACACCGAGAGGAATCAGAGAGAATCAGATGTTATCATGACACAGGCTTTGTGTTCTTTTCAGGTCATCAAACATGTGATGTGTAAGAACGTGGAGGTCTGTAAACACAGGAGTGAAGCAGTGTTTGTCCATCAACCATCAGGGTTTATCTCAGCATTGAGCTTCCTGTTTCCTGTTGTTTGTTTGTTTAAAGTCTGACTGCGCCTTGAGACGAGGTCGAGCTGCTTCTGATGGAATACCTACAACAGCCAATGAGGGCACGCAGACATTTCACCATCAGATGCTGCGTACTCACCGTCAGCTCGCACTACATATTTTATAAAGCTGTACATAATCTGTTTTCTCAGCCAGGATCTCATCCGTTTTGTTTTTCTTGTTTTTGTTCTCACATCCTGTTCTTACAGCTCGTGACGCGAGTTAGTGCCAGCAACAAAATCAGACTGATTGTGTTGTTTTCTATTGGAGTGTGGGTGACACAGCTCAGAGTTTAAACCCTGATGCCTCGTTTCTAATTTCCTCTCTGTCGTAGGTGGACCAATAACGATGAACGAGGAAGGAGGGCGCTCTACACGGAATACACACTCTCTCCTCCCTCAGCAGAGCTAGTTAGCTAGTTAGCTCATTAGCTTGTTGTATAAAGTGGAGACAGTGCTACTTTAATAATATCCACATCATGATTGAAATGTTGACCTTTGACCTGTGTCAACACCACACTTCAATTTGTCCACCTTCAAAATAAAAGCACCACACTTCTGTTTGTCCACCTTCAAAATAAAGGCACCACACTTCAGTTTGTCTACCTTCAAAATAAAAGCACCACACTTCAGTTAGACCACCTTCAAAATAAAAGCAGCACATGTTATAGTGTTAACATGGGGAAACTGAGATTCACAGAGCAGAGTTCAATATTAAAGGACGCAGTGTGGACAGCGAGCATGCTTGCGTGCATTCAGGACACGGTGTTACTTAGTAAGACAGTCCATCTACACCAACCTGCTGCACTGTGGAGGAGAGAGGCAGACACCCTCCATGATGTAATTTTGATCCGCAAACTAATCAACACTAAATGCATAAACCTTTATCTTTCAAAATGTGCAGCAACACCAGGTTCTTAAAGGGACAGCGCCTTAAAGTGGGACAGGCTTTTGTTAGAAGTTTTGCAGTAGATGCTATGACTCAGTTTCTCATGTCTCTCTGCTCTTCTTCATGTTTTCATACCTCTGTTGGGTCTCAGCCATGTATGTGCAACAAAGGACTCAGGCCTGTATCACAGTTCTCAAGCCTGACTAGAGCATTTTGGAGGGAACTGAACAAAGGGGTCTTAGCCCAGCAACCCCCAACAGAAACCAACGAATAGGTGTGAAAAGTGGGGGGGTGTCTGAATTCTCTATCCTCATTGGAGGAGGCCTGAGGTAAACCCACAGGCAGCTCCAGTCTTTAAAAGCAATCATCAGGCATTGCTTCCTTATCTTCAAGTGTGGTCTGCCGACACCAGAGGATACCCTCTCCATGTGATGGACTCCAGCATTCAAGACAAACCCTTTCCTGCTCTTCAAGTGTGGTCTGCCGACACCAGAGGATACCCTCTCCATGTGATGGACTCCAGCATTCAAGACAAACCCTTTCCTGCTCTTCAAGTGTTGTCTGCCGACACCAGAGGATACCCTCTCCAACAAGATGGACTCCAGCATTCAAGACAAACCCTTTCCTGCTCTTCAAGTGTTGTCTGCCGACACCAGAGGATACCCTCTCCAACAAGATGGACTCCAGCATTCAAGACAAACCCTTTCCTGCTCTTCAAGTGTGGTCTGCCGACACCAGAGGATACCCTCTCCAACAAGATGGACTCCAGCATTCAAGACAAACCCTTTCCTGCTCTTCAAGTGTTGTCTGCCGACACCAGAGGATACCCTCTCCAACAAGATGGACTCCAGCATTCAAGACAAACCCTTTCCTGCTCTTCAAGTGTGGTCTGCCGACACCAGAGGATACCCTCTCCAACAAGATGGACTCCAGCATTCAAGACAAACCCTTTCCTGCTCTTCAAGTGTTGTCTGCCGACACCAGAGGATACCCTCTCCAACAAGATGGACTCCAGCATTCAAGACAAACCCTTTCCTCCTCTTGGCTTACATAGGTTAAACTCCAGAGCTGAGGTTGCTCAGTATAGGTAGCTCTTCATATGCTGAATTCAAGCATCAGAGGATTCAGCTGACTACTTCGGCATATTTTTAGGAGTTTTGGGCGCAATCAGATGCTATCAGGTTCGAGCAAAAAGAAGAGTTTCTTTCCTTTGATTTTTCGTAAGACGTCATTGAACGCAACTGGACAGGAGCGCTGAAGGAAGCCCACTGATCCCTGAATCCACAAGGACACATAAAGAACTCGGCTCCTGCAACCAGAAGACCCTATAGAGCAGCGCTCTGGTCGAAGATCTGAATCACGCTACCCTCCTCCTACATCTGCCACGAAGGAAACCTGCCTGAATCTGTTGACCAAAGCTCTTACCCCAAGTAAGAGCTTTGGTCTGGGCAGAAATAGTTTCAGAAATAGTTGTGTTTCTTTAATAACCACTGATAATTATGCATCATTGTTGACGACACGTCACGTTCTGTTTATTATCTGTTGTAAGCTGCTGCATTTGTTTTATTGTGATGAACCACTGTGTTCGCCTATGTATGTAATGCTATGCTAGTTTACCTTCAGTCAACGGCTTTCACAATCAGAAAGACCAGTGTACCCGCCGTTGAATCAAAGTCCGGCCACTGGCTTTCTGGTGTTTAAGTAACAGTTACTGAACTCAGCTCAGAGAGCTCAAACTATTTCAAAAGGTAGCCACACGGCTTCCTTTGTCGTCCACCATTTTGTCACCATGTGGCAAAGCCACATGGTGCATTGTCTCTCTCCACCATCTCTCTCTCTCTCTCTCTCTCATCTACATACACACTCATCTACACACACACACACACACACACACACATTTACACCTCATCCACAAGCCTTGGTTGATAATGTTTGTTGCTTAGATTAGTTTATAATAGTTATTTGTTTGATTAAGTTCATTGATTTTTATTGGTGTTGCTTTGTTTTAATAAATTCTGTTAATAATTTAAGAGATTGTTGTTTGTGATTACTGGTGTATTTGCATTGTGATATAAGCTGGGTGCGAAGCATAGACTGTAAATATTACTGGACGAACCCTGACCCGTCTGTTACATAGGCAGAAAATGAGTCCAATCGACGGCCGCATCCATATTGGATTTGCAGTTTCAACCTAACTTCGGCTCAACCTGACGACAGCAGTAAGGCGGGACCGGAGGGACTTAACTCCGCCCATTCAGCTCGACGTTAGCAGTCCACTTGACAGCATAGCTAACAGCTAGGCTGCTATCATCCCCTATTCCTGCTCGTCCTGAGAAAACTCTATAAACAGTAAGTTAACATTTAACTTTTCTACAACACAGTTAAAACGAATTATATTCAACCCAAATATTTAATTAAAGTCTTAAAACTACACTTTTTTAAATATACAATCATGGTCATTAGTTATTTGTCAGAGCACTTAGACTTTGTCAGTGTTAGCAGAGCAATACATTAACAAAGTTTTATTCATAAACTGTAAATAAATTTGAGACATCCAGAAGAAATCAATATTACAAAGCATACAGTTCATGTTACTGTTCTGACAAAAAGAGGAATGTCTGTGTCTTATATTTACTGATGTCAACAGCGATGAGGTGAACATGACAATTGAAAAATAATGATTTAGTATTTATTATAAGACATTTGTTTTCTATTGAACCCTGTGAAGTCATGGAGTCTGTGGACAGTGTCAGCTTCACACCAAAAACTTTAAGTATTAGTAAAAATAGTGTTTAAGACTGGCATCTATTATTATTGAGTTGCAGCTACCTTGTTCAATATTATTCCTGCAGATGTGGCTCATAACAAAAAAACACCCTGAGCTGTCACATGTAGTTAACTGTACATTTTGTGTTGTCTGAGGCATTAATTGAACACCTTTGTATTTCTCCTATAGACACAGTGTGGATTATTGGTGACTGGTCCGTCGAGGTGCCCAGAGAGCTGCAGAGACAGAGGAAGAAACCTGAGCCTCAACAACATCTACATTTGTTGGTTCTTCTGGGGTGGACTTCAGTTGTTTCTCTTCAACAGCTCGCTGTGAGGGAGGTCTCCCCCGGATGGACTGAGTGATGACACCCACAGGCTGAGAGCTGGAGCTGAGACGGGTTTTAAACCTCTTGACAAACCATTACACCGCACCTGCCTGTCAAGCTGGTCAGCTACACACCTTATTGTGAATAACTCTTATTTTTCATCAAATCAAAACTGATGAGTCATCAAAACATTCACCCCCAGTACAGTGTGTGTCCATCGAGACATGAGCTAATCACACCTATTTGTTTGTTTTGTACCAAGCTGTAAACATGTTCATCTCTGATGTAAAAACATCCTTTTTTTAATGTTGTTTTTCAGATTAAATAAATATTTCTATATAAATGCACTCCTTTATGTCTACTTATGAGTATACATTTCAGATTTGAAATGACAAGACTAAAATGTGCATTAATGCTCAACTCAATAGCTAAGGGAAGTAAGTCTACTTTTACACAACTTCTTATTCTTTCGACATTTTTTTTTACCAAATACTAATGTAGTTCATTTCTGAAAGTGGGATGGAACAGAGTCATTGCAAAAATATGACCTTAAACACAGCCCCATTCTTAAATCAAGATACATGGAGAGTAAATAAGATCAATAACTTGTGAATAAAAACACAGTTAAAAATGATTTAGAAATGTAGTCTTCCCAGATCAATATCACATAATATCAACTTCTCCCATCTAAACTGGACAAAGGGTTTTAAAATGGGAAGAAAATAGTTTGATTGCAAGTTGTTTGGAGGAGATCTAGTTTTATTTGAACAGCTGAAGCATGAATACAGTCTTCCAAAGTGCAAACCCTCCTCCTTCTCCTGAAGCCTGTGGAGCTCGTTGATGTACTGCTGTCTTATCTGCTGGACATCTTCTCTCAGCAGAACTTTGACTGTTGAAATGTCATTCTGAAGAAGTTCGAGCATGTGACATGGATCCAGGAGAACATGGACTTTTAGTGAGGTTATTTATTATATATGTTATATCAGTTATTCATTAAATCATTTTTTTTTGTTCTCATCTATTTTTCTGTATTCATCTGTGTGTAAGAGCACATTTAGAAATTCAACAGTGTACTACCCAGACAACAAAGGTACAGTATTCAGGTAATCAACATCTATTTAAAGTTAAGAAGATAAACATTATTGTAATCATGCTATTTTCAGCTCTCTCACTCACTTGCACAATGATATTCCACATGAAATGGTCTCAGATTTTGTGAGGAAAAATTAAGCAGTTTATTGTGGATAGTACTTCATCTTAACATGAAACAAATATAATCTGAATTATTTAAATCATTAACAGGTCCCAACTCTCTGTGCTTTAGTACAGAACATACAGTAACTCATTTATTATTAACATGAGCTCAGTACATGGCTGTATTCTTCAAACTATTTCTTATACTTTATATCTATGTGCTTTATATCTTATTTTCATTCCATATGTTATTTATATTTTATATTTCTACTGCTATATTCTGTGTATGAGTTCAGTGAAAATTAATATGTTTATTAATATAGTTCTTAATGGTTACAGATGCTCTCACAAAGTGCATTTTTTTTTAATTTGTTAACAGTTTGCTCAAATCTTAATCTTAATCTTAATCTACATCAACCATGTAATTTTAATGTCATCCTCTATAACCTACACAGCACATTAGGTTGAGTTCAGTTTATGTTCCTGACGGATAATTACTACACAAAGTTTGTTTTTTAATGTCCACATTTACGTGGAGTATAACATTCCTCATAACATCAGATAACCATATTTACAGTCTGTGGTTAACCACCGAGATGAACCATTAGCTTCTAACATCACACAAACTCACTATTTTCAACATCTTAACAAACATTTCTAAACCATTGACCGTAAATAATGAGCTACACAGTTAGCAGACTGGTTTACAAGCTAATGCTAAACAAGCTAGGTCCGTAAATATAAATACCGACACATGAGTAAGCAATAAATATAACACTACTATATCACTTACCGAAAAAAACTGAAGCATCAACTTCTTGGATGGTCTGTTAACCGCACAGCAAGCCGTGTATGTTGTCAGATATGTGTTAAACAAACTCTCCAAACGAAGTAAGAAAGAGGAGAAATCAGATGGATCAAGCTGTTAGCCTCCTGACCTGCTGACCTGACAGACAGATGCAGCGTGCAGAGCTGTCAGTCAAATCTGACACAACCAAATATGGGCATAGCCGTTTTCCTTAATAGAATAAAATCCGATGAGTTATAAAAAAATTCACCCCCCCCCCCCCCCCCACAGTGTGAGGAGAAGGGGCCGTCAACTTCTCAGATACATCTCGTTTTTTGAACCAGGCTGTAAACATGTTGATTCCTGTGGTAAAAACAGGCTTTTTTGGCTGTGGGCTTATGGCACTTCCGGCGCTTCTGCAGCCAGCCTCAAGCGGAACCTCGAGGAACTGCAGTTTTTTGTACTTCTGCATAGGCTTCATTTTTCGAGACCGGAGGTTGCCCCTTGGTGCGAAGGCTTTGTGGACAGATTTCACGCCTTCAATTTATTAAATATAGTTATTAATTATTAATAATATTAGTAATTAAGTAACTAATTTGAGACTGATTTGAGTGATATTTTGGTTATATTTACCTGAGTACAGGTTGGTGCCCCAAAACGAGATTAAACTTAGTTTAATGATATTTTATTTATATTATTAATAATTAAGTATAATTATTAAAGAATATAACCAAAGTTGACTTGATACAACCCCAACACCTGTGTTTGCAACACGTCCCTGTGTCACAGTCAGGGTTGGGAAGTAACGGATTACATGTAACGGCATTACGTATTTAAAATACAAAATAAGAGTAACTGCATTCCGTTATAGTTACAGTTTAAATTGGTGTATTCTGAATACAGTTACTTTCTCTAAAAAAAGGATTACTTGTAGGGATTACTTTACGGCACTACACACAGGTTGCACTGTGCAGATGCACAAGCAGGTGGCATTATGTGCGCAGGTACGCTGCAAGTCAATGCGCGAGAGCACTTTCCACACAACCCAATGACAATGGCAGAGGATGAGAAAAACGACCAGAAGGAGGACAAAAATGCATTTTTGGCATGGAAATTCAGAGAACATTTTACCTACAAACCTGGTCAAGAAGGCCGCAACATCACAGTGTTTACATGTTTCAAATGACAGAAAAATAAATGGCATGCCTTTATTTTTTTATTTGATTCAATATTCTAATCGTTAAGGAAGAGGAACACCAGGATTAAACTACAGGCTATTGTTGCCATATAGCCAAACAAAACTGAACATTCACAGCCTCTGCATTGAATAGAATTTCAACCCGTCAAATTTGTACCCCCGTCTTCGATACCTTTTTCCAGGGCATTTATGTCCGATCAGACACAGCGCTGGCCAGCTGTCTGGTGCGCAACAATGGCAAGTGTAGAGCGCCCGTGCCACAGAGGACACAGCTCGCACCTCCTGCACAATGTATGACACTTCATTCTTAAGATTAAGGGAAGAAAAGAGAGGCCCTGTTTAATGCCGAGGTTTTCTTATAACCAAAATTTTCTTTGTAATATTCAGATTTATATCCGATAACTCAAAAGTATTGTGCGTTTATTTGCCTCTCCCACTAATACCTATTTTACGCTTGCAGCCATCCTGCTTTCTGTCCAAACTCTCCGTGATGTAAACCAGTAGAACACGCAAAAGCTTCACTTAAATACTACCGCCTCCACAAGGTTTGCACCTGGTATCATTCACGCAAATGTTCTTAGTAGATCACCCGCAAAACGCCCACCAACCAAACGTGCAAACTTTTGGAGTGAACACGCAATTTAGTACTCTTTCATTGGGAGCTTAGTAAATCTGGCCCTTAGAGTATAACAAGTGGCAAAATGAATGATGAAGGAAAGCACATTTGGCAGAATTAAAAACAATCCACTAGTGGTGGAACTCTTCTGTTGAACATGCCAGCAGCCTACCATTTCGTAGAAATAAATGTATTGGCACCGCTAGGTTGCAGGACAAAATTTACCACAGTTGTGTTTTGTGTACTTACATAACTTTTTCTCTGAAGACAGTAATTAGATCGTTCTCCAAAGCATGTGTTAACTAAATTCAGTGTTCAAGATAAACACGCTCAGCTAGACGATTTTGAAGTAAGCTAAAAGTAATCCAAAAGTATTTAGAATACATTACTTTACTTGAGTAATCCAAGGGAATACATTACAGATTACATTTTAGGACATGTAATCAGTAATCTGTAGGGGAATACATTTTAAAAGTAACCCTCCCAAAACTGGTCACAATGAGGGTTGATGTTCCACCCTCAGTGTTTGCTGTGGATCTACTGTGATGTCACAGCCGTATACGTCGGAGAAGCTCTTCGTTTGTTGGGGACATGAGCAGAATAAGTGCGTCATAGTGCCGTCTGCTGACTCAGGCAGGAAGCAGAGACAGTCAGGTGATGACAGTGTGACAGGAAAAGTGAATCCTGTGAATACTTTAAATCAGCTCTCATTGTCTGATGGACGATATCCGCCTCCAGGAACCGATGTTCATTTCTTAGTAATGCGGGTGAAGCCAGCGGTTATAGCAACCACCTCCAGTTATCTGCACTTTATACCATGAATATAAACTATTTTATATTTTAATTAAAACAAAATCAGGTTTTATTCCAGCTAAAGTCAACCTGGTCGTTTACCTGGAGAGACCAAAGCGTAAAGAAAGAGTAAATATCTTCTGAGTCAGGAATTCGAGGCGTTCATCCCTACATGCTCTGATTTCCCAAGTACAATAAAAACAAATCAAACGTCATGCTGTAACATTTGTGAGACGGAGCGAGCTGATCTCTGCAGTGCAGCATGGAAACAGCTCTGCAGCTCCATCTCTGATCTGCGTTCACTCCTGTGGAAACTGCTACGCGGTGTAATGAAGGAATAAGTTGCCCAGCGCAGCACAATGGCTCTTTTATGTGTTTTTAATAGTTTTTAGATGACAGTGCAGTCAAAAGGTGACAGAGGCATCAGTAACACACACCATAAACTCTCTCTAGCTGGCATCTTCAGAGCTCCACACGTTGCCCGTCTTCACTGTGAGTGCTGCTTGGCGGCGGCGGCGGTCCTCGTCTGACCCCGCCGCTTCTCTGTTGTTCAAACACCTGCACAGTCAACCTTTCATTTAGCTAAATAAGTTGTGATGTGGAGGCGACGCTGTCTGCTAATGGAGGCGGAAGGGAGCGAGCTCGGTGAAGTCTTTATTGGATTTTAAAGAGATTCATTAAGTGGACGTCTCTACCTGTTGTGTGAGCCGCTCCGATCCCGAGGAGGGGGGAGCTAAAAAATGAAATTAAGCTGCCAGGTTTCAGATGGCACATTAGCATAACCGTAGCACTCAGCTAAGTGATCCTGGCGTTAATTTGGCTGGCTCGCTTTGCATAAAAGGGAATTACGGGTGGGGCTGTGGTGAAAATGTCAGCGGGGATCAGGGAAAGGTGGGGGCAGGAGGGGGCAGGGCGGTGTGTTTGGAGAGAGGATCAAGGCGCTATTCACGCACGGTTGAGTTAATACCACGGAGCGGCCGTGGAAGCGAGGGATTTTATCTGCTGAACAAGTAGTTAGTGGAAAAGCCCCGGCTCATGTCCAGCGGTCTGACAGTGACGGGCTGCAGGGTCGACTGCTCTCTCTTCAAATCAGCATGCACACCGTATCCACGGAAACACAAACTGCTGTTATTACTCGTAGTTATGCAGAGCTATGTTTTTCAGCGAGACGCTAAGTGAACGTCTCTGATAAACAATGAGGCCAAAGGTAAAGTCTGGTGCCAGATCTCACCGGAGAAATAAGCGACCAGGTCGTTGGAAATAAGCCCAAAACGACCTGGCTCTTCGAATAAAAGACAACCTTTTTTTTCATAAACGACCATCAACAATTGACTTTAACTTTGCACGTTTGAGGCTATTTTATGTCTCAAAAAGTGTCAGAATTGACAAACTTCTTCTAACAAACTCTGAAAAAGAAGATTTGAGACAACAATTCTCTGCTGTGCTGCTCCTGTGCGGAGAGGAAACACACCAACATGGAGGGAAAGGGGTCTGTGTACGGGTCCTGCAACAGGACAAACGTCATGTTTTGTTTGTTTCGGGGAGTGCTGAGAGAGGAAGAGGAGGGAGGGGCTCAAAGAGGGAGCAAGGTGAGCCCAAATAAGCATCTACAGAAACATCCTGCGCCTGACCATATTAGTACAAGTATCAATCATTATTCTCATAACAAGTGTTATCTGGAGACTCTTTACTAAAGAGCAGATGTGATAATATGCAGGAAGGATTTCTCCTTTGTATTCCTTTCCTTCCTGTTGTCCACACTTCCTCTCCGCTGAGGTGGAGGTTGGAGCAGGCCGTGCAGGAATGAGGATGGAGGTGGTTGTTGGGATGACTCAGTCTGATGGTCGGATGGCAGTAGTGTCAGATAACCTCGCTGAAGGTTGGAGTGCAGAGTCCGGCTTCTTGCTGCTGGGACAAGGCCTCCTGGGCTTCTGGCATGGAAGGAGGGGGGTGGTTGGGTGGGGGGTCCATAGCAGCAGGCCGACCTCACCAACTTCAGAGAAACACAAGGCCAGAGTCGCTGATCATAAGCGGACTGGGCGACTCTGCATTCACAGTAAAAGCATTTAAAAGTCCAGAAACACAAAAACCTGGTGAGAGGTAACGACCACGTGTTTGTATCTGATTTCTATTTTTGATGAACTTTTATTCCCGCTCACCAGCCTTCCCATGTCCGTCTAATTAAGAAGCGTGATGTGCACATTTTGATGATGTAAATGTGTTTTTAATAAGCAAAGCTAAGAGCACTAACGTTGCAATTAGACATTTGTATTCATCGACTCGGTGGTGTCTCACAGCGTGCACACATGTTGTATTGAGGCGGCGGCACCCGAGGCTTAAACAGGCGGCGACGTTTTTTATTCAAAAAAAATACTTTTCTCCCCTCCAAGGTGTGAGATTAATTCTGCAAAATAGAGTTTTTTTTAAATAAATAAAACATTAATTATTTGATATTTATGTACTGGGTGTTTCTGTGAGCCCGCTAGTCTTCGCTATCCGGAGGTCATGGTTTCATTTAGCCAATTACAAGACGGAGAATAACTTCTGTTTGTTTGTTTGCTTTCTGTGTTTGTGACCCGAGGCTCTTTCTCCTCCTCGGCCCGCTCCTCGTCTGATCAGGTGAACCTGCAGCCTCGACCTCCACAACCCCGCCTCTTATTTTTTGCTCATTGCCGGAGAGAGAGAGAGAGAGAGAGAGAGAGAGAGAAGAGGGGAGAGGCGTATTAGAGATGGGGCGTGCTTGGAGAGAGGAGAGAAAGTGGTTAGGTTAGATGACACGGAGAGAGAGAGAGAGAGAGCAACACTAGGGAGGAGACAAAGTGGTTAGATGGAGAGAGAGAGAAGGAGAGAGAGAGAGAGAGATTAGTTATTTCACTCTAATGGTGAAGGAGAGGGACTTCATTAGCCAGGCCTTGACTGATGTGCTCATCAGACGCAGCAGTTGATGCATGATAAAAAGCAGAGGGAGCGAGGGAGGAGTACAGAAGAGGGAGCGGAGAGAGAGGGGGGGGGGGGGCGAGTCAGGGAAAGAGACTAAGAAAGATGAAGGGAGGGAGATATGAGGCAGGTGGGCGGGCGGGAGCAGAGAGGAGAGAAGAAAGAGACGGGGAGCAGAGGGAGTGACAGAGCGAGGGACGGAGAAATAGAGAGGGAGTGACTGCGGAGGAGAGAGAGGCTCGGTTGATCATGAGCAGAACTTCAGAGTGAATCTTCTCGTCAGAGAAAATACTGTTGAGGTTATAAAAACACAGACAGGAGATCTGGATGTGATCACAGAGGAAACGAGTTCATAGAAGAAACAAAGTTTGAAAAAATACGACTCAGATTAACAAACGCAGGACGAGCTCTTCTCGGTGATGAGGGAGTGACACACACTTGCTTTGAAACAGGTTGAGAGCTACACACTGATAGAATCACTCAGGGATGCTGACCTCGGGATTCACAGCGAAGATCAGGAGCTGCTGCTAAAGGTCAGGGCATGAAACAAGCAGCAGGTGTGGAGGAACTCACAGGGAGACAACACAACTCCAACACGAGCAGGACAAACCTCGAGCAGAACTCGCTGGTAACTAGACATCAGCTGGGAGGTCCGTTTGGATTGTCAGGGTGATGATTGCTCAAACAAACACCAGACTTTTATCCAGATCGGCAGGATTTGTGAGTCGTATACGATCAGCATCTAAAATCACCATGGTAACAGAAGGTATGCCTGTTTGATGTGCCCGCCCCCCTCGAATCACCAGAGATATGAATGAGAGAAACGTTGGCAGGAAAATATCTGAAGACCTCCAGTTTGTTTGATGCCGAGTGTGTGTGTGTGTGTGTGTGTGTGTGTGTGTGTGTGTGTGTGTGTGTGTGTGTGTGAGAGAGAGAGAGAGAGAGAGAGAGACAGAGACAGAGAGAGAGAGAGAGAGAGAGAGTTGTTTACTGTGTTTGTATTTGAGCCGTGCATATTAGACAACTGAAACACAGAAATCTGACTTACGGAAACTTAGTTATTGGTTATCGACGCTCCGCCCTGCGTTCTGTCAGCGTGCATGCAAAGATGCATATTTGAAACAGAGCGTAGTGGCGCTACTGGCACACCCCTGAGACGGACTGCGGCACGTGCTGTGGAAACAAGAGCATTGACTAGAAAGGCCGTAGTGCGGCTGACGGAAACCGACAGTAGCTGGTACAGTGTGATGTCGCAGGATCAGACTGTATTACTTACAGGACAGTGTGTGCCGTTTGATTCAGAGGAGGCAGAGCGAATCAAACAGTCTATACGTTTGAATGGAGACAGTAAAGAGGCGCTCATCTCACCATAGAGACAGCAGGGAAATAAAAAGTGGACAAACATTTCACTTCCATGAGTTTTTCCACAAACACACTTTCTAAAACTATTTTTGCCAACAAGTATGGCGGAGTAACTTTCACAAACCGTTTACTGGGAACATAAATCACTGTTCATTTAAGACCTGCTCTTATTCTCTCTCTCTCTCTATCCCTCTCTCTCTCTCTCTCTCTCTCTCTTGCAATATCTAAAAGGGATATAAACATGAATCACAGCAGCACTGTGGCTGTCCGTAGAGATGAATTGTGTTGGGGCTGGGGAGCCGCGCCGAGTGATTTGAACTCATAATCGTAATGCACGTCGCCTTGAAGGAGACTTCATGAATATGCTCAGTGAGTCAGAGTGGCTGGCTGGCACCAGGTCAGATCTGATTTGCATATTGTTTACGGCCACTAGCTTAATTTGAAGCCGAGGTTTGAGCCTGCGATAACGCCGCATCTTATCTGCAGAGCAGGCTGAGTGCGGCTGCAGGAGTAAACTTCTCAAAGTGATCGGCTCCAGCCGGCTGGCGAGGAGCAGAGGCCCCGCTGCACACGGCTCAGAGGATGTGCACAGTGCGGCGTTTGGATCGAGATGTAAACACTCAGTTTCTTTAAATGTTATCGTGCATCACAAAAAGCACATCAGGATGAAGTTTGGAGTAAACACAGCTTCACTTTTACTTGTGGAAAGAGAGTTTCTAAATCCGCCTTTTAAGAAGCTGATTCCAATCTGTGCAGCCAAATACGAACACGGTAAAGTATATTTAATACCAGTGTGATAAGCCAGCAGTGGAGATAAGGTGTTTTCAATAATAAGAGGTTCCACTAATGCTCATAAATCACTTTTGCCCTCAACTACAGACGATTTTCCCTCTGTGTGCAGAAAAGATTTATAGGTAAAGCGTTTGCTTTCAGTTTAAGCTCGGAGAAAGTGTTTAGGCAAATTCCAGCTGTGTTCGCTCGACTGCGGCACTTAATTCAATGTTTCAGTACGTGGTCGATAAGGGCACGACGGCCTGGAGGATTTCTGTTTGGAGTAACGGCTGCAAATTCAGATATCACAAATTTTTAAAAAAGTCCAAAATGACTACAATAGAAATGTGCTGCAAATGAAAAATCATGCAGCGTGAACAGAGAAGAAAACATTCAGAGCAAAGATGCATCAAATATGGGAATGTGACAGAAACAACCTCGGTGTGTGTGTGTTTATGACAATAAATCAAATCAAAGAAAACGCTGTGAATCAGGACCTCACCGCCATTTTCTGTTCGTTTACACCTCAGCGCTCTGTAGGGGTCACCGGGTCAATAGAAACACAGAGTACTTTAACAAGACGAGAGGAGGGATGTGATCCTTTTGTGTGGAGTGGTGCTGAGGAGTAAAGTTGAGCACCAAACTGTTTCAGCAGCTCAATCACACTATCAAACACATAGTTTAAATATTTGCACACAAACACTGTCTCACTCATCATGTGTGAGTCCCCGTCCTCTGGCTCTCCTCCTCCAAATAACAGAATCACTGCTCGTCATTAAAAGAGCTCACACCCACAACGATCCCGAAGGCGACTTGGAAACTCAGCTGGCCTCCTTTATGTTGCATGTAGTCAGTGTCGACACATCTCATCCAGTGTGTGTGTGTGTGTGTGTGTGTGTGTGTGTGTGTGTGTGTGTGTGTGTGTGTGTGTGCTGTAATAGTCGAGGGCTGGTCGGGTTGAGTGTTGTAATTAGAGAAACAGCCTCCAGAGTGTGTTCACTAACAGCGTCTGCCGTGTGTGTGGAGCGTAATAAGGGACGGACGGAGGGAGATAATCAGATGGAGGTGATTTGTTGGAGTAAAGAAAGCGGAGAGCGGCTTAACACAGACGATACTTTACACAGTCAGACTGAGGAGGCACATATTGATCCTTTAGTAACCCTTTAAACTCATGCTTTCTTCTTACACAGTCTCTGAGGAGAAAAATAAAAGTTGTTTACAACAAGAACAAAGAGGCCATGTTTTTATGGCGTTCTAGAAACAACAAATAGATCACTTCCTTTAAAGGGGGCATATGATGAGAAATCCACTTGTACAGTGTTTCTGAACATATATCTGGGTAACCTGAGTGTCTACTGACCCACAAAATTTGAAATAAACCCACCCAGTCCTTTGTTTGTGGTCTGCATAAGTCTTACAACACAGAGAAAAATGCTCTGTTTCAAATGTGCTCTCCTTGTGATGTCACAGTGGGATTCTGGTAAATAAAATCCCCTCCCCTCCCCTGGTATCTCCACCCATGGACTCCACCCCCAGCCTAGAGCTAAACTTTAACGCAGGTCCACCATTTTTATTCTCGCTACAGAGGAGTGATGTCTGCGGGGAAAACTCAGGGGGCGGGGTCATTGCATTTAAAGAGACACACACACCAAAACAGAGCGTTCTGAGAGAGCAGGTTTATACAGGGTCACAAACCTCCTCTGGTGCTTGATTCATGTTATATTTTGACCAAAGCACAGCTCAGATGTTTCATTTAGACCACAGGGGACTCTTTGAAAAGGTGGAGAAGGGTATTATAAGACACTTGTAAAACAGTTGTACATGAGATTACATTTCAATGTTTGATGAATTTTTATTGATTAATCTCTAAAGGGGTTTTCCAGGTTTGCACTCTGTGACGGGGTCCTCTTTCAATCCACCCAAAAATCGTTCTTTTAAAAAACACAGGCGTAGTCGCAGACTGCAAGTGAAGTGTTTTTATTTTTGCCGGCCTCCCAAAGTGCAGTGATAGATATTTACAAAAATGCAGGAAAAAATGGTATTTAGACTATTTAAACTATTTACAAAACAAAAGTCTTTCCAAAAACAAAATCCACATAACTGAGCAAACAAACTGTACTTTTTACTACTGCAGTAACATGTTACCTTCGCTGTAACCATCCTAGACTCCTTGAAAGCAGCAAGCAGCTCTCTTTTAAACACAAGAAGCCCCTCCCACTGGGCGAATTTATACTCTGTTAAATTAAGATGGTCTACTCACCCCTAAATTACACATTTTCATCCAAATTTTAGTTACATCACTGTAATGTATCGGTAGCAATACTTTGAAAACAAACATTTATTAATCAATCAATCATGTGATCACCAATACGCGCCCCATCTGCCTATTTAGTATGCGGAAATGGGCCGCCTCTGTTTGGCAAAAACGGGACACCGCGGAGCGCATATGACTCGCACCACCGGTAATCCTACTCTGCATGTATATATGTATGTATGAAACCAAAAAGAGAGCTTTCAAGTGTGCACCCTTGATCGTGCTGTGAAACGGAGAGGGAAAGGAGGAGGATTTACTGCGTGATTATAGGCGCGCTGGCAGAGGGAAAAGTTTGGCGGATGTGTGTATGTCGGTGTGTGTCAGCGTGTGTGTTGGTGTGTGTGCTGACTGCAGTCAGTGACGGAGCCACTCCGTCACACACTACGCCGTCTCATGTCTCACTCAGCGGTAAGTAAACTCACAGTATAAAAGTATAAACTTATGAAGGTAGATATGTTGCAAAATAGGAGAACTTGTAGAATGTGATGTGAGAACTTGTATGTAAAAATTTTTACTTAAAAATGATGGCTGCAAACTTGTAATCCACCATTTACTGACATGTATTTTTATTACTCGTGTCTATTGTCCTTTACAACAACAACTCTCCAAATACAACTTCTGAAATCTGCCGCTACAACTTCACAGACTTACTTTTCTCGCGAGAGGTCTGTAAGCATACAAATTTGTACTTGTAGAGTACGCAAGGAGTAGAGAGCCAGCAGGGAGACAAGGAAGGCATCTGATTGGTTCATCAGATTGGTACCTCGTGGCAGACATTGGTCAAAGTTTTTACAGACTTACAAACTGATACAGATGATGGATTTTCTTTGTTCCTTTTTCAGAGAACATGAGTTATTAATTTCTGTCAGGACCTAAAGACAATTTAAACCAGAACCTTAAAAAGTGAATCTGGAGGAAATTAACAACCCTGACTTTAAAGTAAAGTATAGAAATAAAACAGAAATCAAGATTGAGTAGGGGTGACTGTGGTGTTGGTTTCACTCAGTCAGTAGAATAAACACTCAACAGTCCTGGCCTCTCTCTCTCCACATATAAGAGCTTTAAAACATACACTAACTGGTCGTTTCCGAGAGAATCAAAGCGCTTTACTTTTGGTACAGAGAGCTCGTGTTTGTTTGACCCAAACATTGACCGACACCGAGAGCATCATTTCAACATCAACAGAAGATCAAAAAATACGCTCAAGGACATCTGAGCCGAAAAGACACGAGAGGGGAACCTACAGAGAGTCATAGATGCTCTCAGAGAGGGGCGTGTTCAGACTTTTCTGACTGGGGGAGCCCACCTGGGTCGCTGACTTATGCAGGGGGGGCATGAAGTTTGTTGGCAAACGCACGCGAATGAATTACATTTTTCACCCTTTCTATGCCCACTAATGACTACTTACTATAAGTAACAATTTCTAGGTTTGGTTCTTTAAGGAGTCAAAAACAAAGATGTACAAGTCACCGTTTATAGCATTAAGAAAACTGCATGCAAACTCATGTACGCTGTGACAGTGTGCACCAGTTTTTATCTTTTCACATTTTTATGGAAAGAACAAAGAATTTATTTATCCCAGAGTACTAGCATCAGCCCGTTGAAAACAGCCAGAATAGTGTATTTTAACTTAAGCCCTGCCTCTGATCAGGCAAGTAGCCTATCATAGATTTGGATTTTGGTGTTGCACCTGGGGTGGCCAATCAGATTTCAAAGGGGACCCATGGCTGCCCCTCTGGAGACGCCCCTGTTGACAGAAATTCTCTATTTCATAAGTTTGAAGTGAGAACGTCTTCGTAGTTTACAATTCTACGATTCTCTCAGCAGAAGCTTTAATCCAAAGAGACGAACATCAGAGAGTAAGAACAACACAAGCGAGGATCTAGAGAGGAGGAAACAACTTCTGGAAGTGCAGACAAACAGCTTTGAGTCTGATTGAACACACAGGTGCTGACAGGAAGTGACCAGAGGCAGGGCACAACTTCGCTGACCTCACCTTCTACAAGGCCCGTTCAAATCAGCGACATGACCAAAGTTGCTGAAACGATGGACCCCCCTCCAACAGAAAGTGATCTCTCATTTATTTAGCGACGATTTAGTCTCTGAGTGTGTTTCCTCACGTCCTGTATATTACCTCATGCTTATATAAACTCATCTGCTTCCTCAGTGTGTCCATAGATTTTCTCAGAACCCAGATTCACTTTCTTTCAGTTTCTTTTATGTCTTCTGCTCTGTTTATTTCCTGTAGCAGAGAATCCCTCGCTGTGCTCCGGATCGATATTTACTCATAATGTTTCTCTAGAAAGGTGTCAATTGTAATTCTGAGAATTGTGTATCACCGTGATTTGATTGGTTAGAGATTTCGCCCCGGCTGCAGGAGTCCAAAAATATCTGTATCAGCTTTCACAGACCCACATCTGTCAAATCGAGCATAATAAGGCACACGCTGGCATGCTCACACACTTCAGACGCCCTCACACCCCCTGCAGCCACTCCTAACGGGGTCAAGGGTACGCGCTTTGATGGAGCGATTGTTCGCCTGTGTTCCTTCATACGAGCAGAGAAGCCAAAGCTGTGGCTGCATTAAGGTCTTCAGCCAAAGCTGTCTCTGTCTCCAAGGACAAGAGCAGACCTCGTGCCTGCAGGCCTCGACTCGGAGTTAGTATAGATTATTCATGAAAGGAGAAAAATAAGTGAGGAGGGCGGTGAGGACAGTGGAAACCCTGGACGTCACAAACCCAGATTTCACTGAGCTATTTATTGTGACAGGCCGGGTCGGCTTTTACATTCTGCAAACTTCCTCTGAGGATAAAGGCCTTTGTGGGCCTGATAATAACAGAACTCTTTCACTTCATACTTTAGAAATGATTTCCACAATCAGTTTTGTGCATTTGATTTCATTCTCTGCAAATGGCTTCATGCAACTTACAGTACCACCTCCGGAAGGCGCCTAACATCAGAGTGTGCGTTGCAACAACAGGAAAAGTCATGCTCCCTCGACCTCTACTGCCTCTGGTGGTCTATTTAAGACCTGCATATTGTACATTTTTACATCCTGTCAGAACCACAGAAGAAGACAGTAGACAGGAAGTGAGGTCACTGTAGTTTTGTTGAGGAGGATGGACGCATGACGTGCAGGAAACCTGCTCAATCTGGGCCCGCAAAATTAATAGAATTTTTATCGCAATCACGATTATGTCCTTCCCACGATCAAGTGAGCTAACTAAAGAGCGCTATCATTAGCCTGCTAACACAACAATGCAGACCATAGGTGACAGCTCGAGCCAAGGACAATTATGTCTTCCGCTTGCCATTAGGGGTATGAGGTGTGTCGCTGGAGGAGAGCGAAGGCTTCAGAATGGCAGAGGTGTGGCCAAACAACAATGCTCAAGGCCGACATCTACTGGATCGAAAAGTTGCAAATTTTTCCTTTAAAGGTCACATATGATGCCAAATCCAGCTCACCATGTTCCTCTAACTCTAACATGTGTCTCTAGTCTGTCTACAAACCCCCCAATAATGAGAAAAGTCACTGGCCATCTTCTGCCTGCTCCACTTTTCAGAAAATGTGTGCTCAAACAGGCCGTTTGGAGATGTTCCCTTCATGACATCACAAAGGGCAGTAGCCCCTCCCCCAGGTGGGTGACACTCCCACAGCTAGGTGTTTGTTCTGCACTCTGAGTCTGCCTTCTCACCGTAAACAATATGACATGGAGCGAGAAAGACCGAGTACACCCAAGCCCTTCCAGAGAGGGGGCATGGTCAGACACAGCTCATTTACATATTTAAAGGTACAGACACAGAAACAGCCTGTTCTGAGCAGGGCTGAAATAGAGGGGTTTATAGACATGATTAAATACAGGATCAGAGTGGATTTAGAACAAGAAACTTCACACACATGTTTTGAGGAGCTCTGAGACTTTTATTTTATGGAACTAAATTGTTCCTGCTCAATTTTACGAAGCTCAAATATGCCGTTTGATCAATGAGTGTGGTCATTAAAATGTACAAAATCAATAACCCCAACAGTCTGCCCCTTCGTTATTATTACCGTTTGATCCGACGCCTGAATGCGTAACCTTTCCTTTGCTTTGTTTCCACCTGGATATTTGTCTTTGTGGAACAGTTGTGTCTGTAACAGGAGTCAAGTAATCGTCGTCGAGGATCTTTGGATCCATTCTGCAGCTTGGAGTCACAGAGATGAAAGTTTTTGTGTATATTGTGAATATTTTGTGAGTTTTGTGTAGTTTTTATTATTGATCCCAAACTTTGAACTTATGGTGAGAGATGTCTTAATGAAGCATCTCTTCTTGGTGAAAAAGTTAGATTTTGTTGTCAGGGGACACGGTTCATATCCATCCAAACACTGTAAAACTATCTGAATTCAAATGACTAGAATGAGCTCGGCCCACAGTGAGCAGGGAGCGGAGAGAAGAAGAAGAAGAAGCGAGGGTGCATTAATTTATCTGAGGCGCCGATGCACCCTCATGGAACTAAGCCCACAGAGAGTGCAACCCAATAAATCACAGAGGAACCAGAAGCACTCGCCGGGAAAAAAAGGGAAACGCTCTCTGCCAGGCACGAATGAGCCACAGTCCGAAGAACTGGAGCTGAGGACTCAGATGATCTCTTATCTCATTGAGGTGGACAGAGGATGAAACCACGGCCCGGCAGGTGCAGGAATAACTCTGTGTTTGTTTTCCCGTAATATCGTACATTTAATTGGAGAGACAGGGGTGTGATTGGGATTAGATCTCTGAAAAAGAAGTTTGCTAGTTTGCAGAATCCAGGTTCACTAAGTGGTGGCCATTTTGGTTTCTAAGAACAAAGAAAGAATCATCACACTGATTGCCAGCTGGATGCGTTTTTGTATTTTTCCTGCAGAGCTCGGAGGGGACAAAAACTTTAAATGAAAAGCACTATCACACGTTAGATTGAAACAAGGAAAACCAATCAGTTTTTCTGCCAACATTTTCCCATGTAATTGTTCACATCCAATAGTTCAACTCATCAATGTTTCTCTGACTGAACCGGGTCCAGAATCAGGATTCTGACACTGTGTTGGAAGAGCACCTTAAAAGAGTTTTAACAGTTTGTTATTCCCTTCAGTTTTGTAGAAACACGTGTTACTTCCAATTTCCACATAGTTTGCGTTGTGGTCCGTCAGCACCACTGTTTTGCTCTGTCAGACGGCGCAACCCGCCCCACCGGGTCCATTTATGGAGCGTGAGAGCAGCGGAGGTGAGCCATGAGCAGCTGTACACACATCACAGGAAAACTAAGAGATCACAGGAGAACTACGAGATCACAGGAGAACTACGAGACCACAGAGAACTACAAGATCACAGGAGAACTACAAGATCACAGGAGAACTACAAGATCACAGAAGAACTACAAGATCACAGGAGAACTACAAGATCACAAGAGAACTACAAAATCTCAGGAGAAATACAAGATCACAAGAGAACTATAAGATCACAAGAGAACTACAAGATCACAAGAGAACTACAAGATCACAGGAGAACTACAAGATCACAGAAGAACTACAAGATCACAGAAAACTACAATATCACAGAAGAACTACAAGATCACAAGAGAACTACAAGTTCACAGGAGAACTACAAGGTCACAGGTGCTGATGGACCTGCCCTCACAGATGTGGAAATTGGCAGTTAGAGGAATAAAAACTGTGCAACTTAAGAGTAGTGATGACGATGGCTATCAGAAGAAAGCCACGATTGATTGGTAAATATGCAAAACGTGAGACAATGGGTACGTGTGTTTTTTAGCGAGCGTGTGGTCTTTCTGTTGAGTGGAGCTTTGTTGTCCGTCTGCAGGTGTAGAGGGCTGAGTGACTGGAGGAGTGGGACGGCAGACTCACTCATGATGATGTTATATGAAGCTAGCTCCACCCCTTTTATGTGAACATGCTCATTGAAACTCTGGTTTAACATTCCTTCCTGGGACCGCTGACCAAGATCTCCTCCTTCGTCAGGGTTAGTGAAGCCAGATAACTGAAGGGTTCCCTATTTGTTAAACTCACTTTGCAGTGAAAGCCCTAAGCGTTCCTTTTTTACATGAATATATTTGAAGCACAGAGCAGCTGGTCGTCCAGCATGCGTGAAGTCAGGGGACGTAGTTAAAAGACGCTCACTGTGGCGGCAGTGTGAGCGATGGATGGATCTGACAGTGCAGACCTATCACATGCGATGGATGGGTCTGACAATGCAGAACTTTCAACCAAGATGAGACCAAGATGTTTTCAAAACTTAACCCAAAATCTAAGAGCTGACTGTTTCACATGAGCCCCACGAGAGGAAGGAACAAAACAGCCATCGAGTAGCCTCTAGCAGGCAGGTTTATTTGTGGCGCCAAAAAGAGCCATGCCATTCATGCCAAGCTACATGGTCTATCTCTTCTTCATGTGTACACAGTGTTTGAGAGCTGTCTGGTTTTATTTATTCCCCCTCCACGCTGTGATTGGTTGGCAAAGCTTTGCAAGAAGGAACTTTTACTGCGCTTGTTGAGCGTTAAGTGCCATTTTGGATTTACATCTCCCCTCATGGAACAGCCTATATTGGCTCCTCGTGTTGATTGTTTGCGGTGAAGGACAACACATCAGTCAGCGTGATGACACCGTACATCATTACGCCTCTTTCATGCCACCGTAGTGGCTCCAATCAATTCACAGAGATAAGAGTACCAGGGAACATAGCGACGGATTTACAGCACCATTATGTCAGGAACAGAGCAAAGCATCTGTAAAAGCATGACGAGCTTTCTTATTTCTCTCTAACAGCTCAGACTTTTTCTCCACACACACACACACACAGTTCTGTTCTTTCTCGTTTCCTCTCATCCTGCATTTTTTTCTCAGCACTCACACATTGTCTCCGTTTCTGTCCGACTCTTTGACCAACTCTCCTGCTCACTTTTCTGCTTCCTCCAGGCCTCTATTTTCCAGAGTGCAGTTGTAAACTATGTTGATCAATGAGAATGAGCCATAAATCTAAATGGAAATGCAGCCATTGCCTTTTAGTCTGTAAATGGATGTATTTCCCCAGGTCTCTAAAAGCACAGCCAGGTGAATTATAGGATCCGCCGGCTGTGTAGCCCTGGGAGAGCTGCCGTGCATACTGAGCAGTCTGCTTTAATGCCACAGCTCCTGGACATATGGCATCACTTGTACTGGTGAGTGGACTCTCATGCTAAATGAGAGGCTTCTTCCACAGCCAGACAATAAACATCTGGTATGGCAGGCTGCCTTCATTTAAAACTTGTAATTCAGATGAATTTTGACAAACAACATGAAGACATTTGGTGATTGTGATTAGATTTTCGAACCGGTGACTCACTGGAGGACACACTCAAGGCAAGATAATGAGCCCACAGCTGTGGCAGCATCCCCTTCAGGGAGGAAGCTCATCTCACATGTTTAGAGTGCGTCCTCTTCATCAAGTGTAAAAAGTTTCCAAAAAAGTTCCATCAGTGTGAGAGTGCAGCTCCGTCAGTATGAGAGTGCAGCTCCATCAGTGTGAGAGTGCAGCTCCATCAGAGTGAGAGTGCAGCTCCATCAGAGTGAGAGTGCAGCTCCTTCAGAGTGAGAGTGCAGCTCCGTCAGTGTGAGAGAGCAGCTCCATCAGAGTGAGAGTACAGCTCCATCAGAGTGAGAGTGCAGCTCCATCAGAGTGAGAGTGCAGCTCCGTCAGTGTGAGAGAGCAGCTCCATCAGAGTGAGAGTACAGCTCCATCAGAGTGAGAGTGCAGCTCCATCAGAGTGAGAGTGCAGCTCCATCAGTGTGAGAGTGCAGCTCCATCAGAGTGAGAGTACAGCTCCATCAGAGTGAGAGTGCAGCTCCATCAGTGTGAGAGTGCAGCTCCATCAGAGTGAGAGTACAGCTCCATCAGAGTGAGAGTGCAGCTCCATCAGTGTGAGAGTGCAGCTCCATCAGAGTGAGAGTGCAGCTCCATCAGAGTGAGAGTGCAGCTCCATCAGTGTGAGAGTGCAGCTCCATCAGAGTGAGAGTACAGCTCCATCAGAGTGAGAGTGCAGCTCCATCAGTGTGAGAGTGCAGCTCCATCAGAGTGAGAGTGCAGCTCCATCAGAGTGAGAGTGCAGCTCCATCAGAGTGAGAGTGCACCTCCGTCAGGGTGCATGTTTAGGCAGCTCAACAAGTCCGGGTTGTGACCGTTATCACTGACTGTCGATAAGAGCTGGAGGATGAGGAGGATAAGGAAGCAGACAAAGATGCCATCTAAAATGATAGGCGTATATTTTACAGGTTGGCATCACTGTTTATTTATTTGACACTGTTCTCCTGTCATGAGAAGTGATCAAACACCTATGTCATCGCCGTGGTTACAGGTGTGTATTCAGAGGAGCAGCTGTCTGTGTGCTTTGACAACATGCTGTAGGTTTAAACCATAGACTGTAAATATTACTGGACGAACCCTGACCCGTCTGTTACATAGGCAGAAAATGAGTCCAATCGACGGCCGCATCCATATTGGATTTGCAGTCTCAACCTAACTTCGGATCAACCTAGCTACAGCAGTAAGGCGGGACCGGCGGGACTTAACTCCGCCCATTCAGCTCGACGTTAGCGGTCCACTTGACAGCATAGCTAACAGCTAGGCTGCTATCATCCCCTATTCCTGCTCGTCCTGAGAAAACTCTATAAACAGTAAGTTAACATTTAACTTTTCTACAACACAGTTAAAACTAATTATATTCAACCCAAATATTTAATTAAAGTCTTAGAACTACACTTTTTTAAATATACAACTATGGTCATTAGTTATTTGTCAGAGCAGTTAGACTTTGTCAGTGTTAGCAGAGAAATACATTAACAAAGTTTTATCCATAAACTGTAAATAAATATGAGACATCCAGAAGAAATCAATATTACAAAGCATACAGTTCATTACTGTTCTGACAAAAAGAGGAATGTCTATGTCTTATATTTACTGATGTCAACAGCGATGAGGTGAACATGACAATTGAAAAATAATTATTTAGTATTTATTATAAGACATTTGTTTTCTATTGAACCCTGTGAATTCATGGAGTCTGTGGACAGTGTCAGCTTCACACCAAAAACTTTAAGTATTGGAAAAAATAGTGTTTAAGACTGGCATCTATTATGATGAGTTGCAGCTACCTTGTTCAATATTATTCCTGCAGATGTGGCTAATAACAAAAAACACCCTGAGCTGTCACATGTAGTTAACTGTACATTTTGTCTTGTCTGAGGCATTAATTGAACACCTTTGTATTTCTCCTATAGACACAGTGTGGATTATTGGTGACTTGTCCGTCGAGGTGCCCAGAGAGCTGCAGAGACAGAGGAAGAAACCTGAGCTTCAACAACATCTACATTTGTTGGTTCTTCTGGGGTGGACTTCAGTTGTTTCTCTTCAACAGCTCGCTGTGAGGGAGGTCTCCCCCGGATGGACTGAGTGATGTCACCCACAGGCTGAGAGCTGGAGCTGAGACGGGTTTTAAACCTCTTGACAAACCATTACACCGCACCCGCCTGTCAAGCTGGTCAGCTACACACCTTATTGTGAATAACTCTTATCCTTCATCAAATCAAAACTGATGAGTCATCAAAACATTCACCCCCGTACAGTGTGTGTCCATCGAGACATGAGCTAATCACACCTATTTGTTTGTTTTGTACCAAGCTGTAAACATGTTCATCTCTGCTGTAAAAACATCCTTTTTTTAATGTTGTTTTTCAGATTAAATAAATATTTCTATATAAATGCACTCCTTTATGTTTACTTATGAGTATACATTTCAGATTTGAAATGACAAGACTAAAATGTGCATTAATGCTCAACTCAATAGCTTAGGGAAGGAAGTCTACTTTTACACAACTTCTTATTCTTTTGATAAATACTAATGTAGTTCATTTCTGAAAGTGGGATGGAACAGAGTCATTGCAAAAATATGCCCTTAAACACAGCCCCATTCTTAAATCAAGATACATGGAGAGTAAATAAGATCAATAACTTGTGAATAAAAACACAGTTAAAAATGATTTAGAAATGTAGTCTTCCCAGATCAGCATCACATAATATCAACTTCTCCCATCTAAACTGGACAAAGGGTTTTAAAATGGGAAGAAAATGGTTTGATTGCAAGTTGTTTGGAGGAGATCTATTTTTATTTGAACAGCTGAAGCATGAATACAGTCTTCCAAAGTGCAAACCCTCCTCCTTCTCCTGAAGCCTGTGGAGCTCGTTGATGTACTGCTGTCTTATCTGCTGGCCATCTTCTCTCAGCAGAACTTTGACTGTTGAAATGTCATTCTGAAGAAGTTCGAGCATGTGACATGGATCCAGGAGAACATGGACTTTTAGTGAGGGGTCTTCAGGATGGCAAAGAAAGAGAGAAAATATCAGTTATTCATTAAATCGTTTTTTTGTTCTCATCTATTTTTCTGTATTCATCTGTGTGTAAGAGTACATTTATAAATTCAACAGTGTACTACCCAGACAACAAAGGTACAGTATTCAGGTAATCAACATCTATTCAAAGTTAAGAAGATAAACCTTATTGTAATCATGCTATTTTCAGCTCTCTCACTCACACAATGATATTCCACATCAAATTGTCTCAGATTTTGTGTGAGGAAAAATTAAGCAGTTTATTGTGGATAGTACTTCATCTTAACATGAAACAAATATAACCTGAATTATTTAAATCATTAACAAGGTTGAGGGCATAAATCAGTCCCATAAGCAACGTGCAAGCTTTGGCTGTGCTGCTGCATCCTGTCAATACCTCCTTCCCTTCAAGAAGGATGGAAACATCTACTGGTTCTTCTCCATCAGTACCATGGACGACCAGGATCTTGACTATGTGGTGAGTGGCATCACTGCGATTGTCCTCCGGCATAAAATTCACAAGAAAAAAGAAAACTATTCAGTTGACAACAATTCAAGAGTAGGAATACCAGCCTTCTATAGACTATTACAAGAAGTGTTGTAAAATGTATTTAAAAATTATGCCTGAGTAAAAGTATTTAAATTTGGTGGTAAAATACTACTTTGGTGCAGATTTTTTTTTTTATTAAAATCACCCGTAGATATGGTACTCAAGTAAAGGTCTTCAGGTATTTGATATTATACTGTGCTAAGTACAATTTGATATCAGATTGATATGCAAAACAAGTACACAGACATTTGAAGTATACATTTATTTACATGTATGTATTTGCTTAGTTACACTCCACTGAGGACAAGCTAAAATGGGTTGCAGCAATACTGAGTTTTTTTTCCTTTCTGGTTAAAGTCATAGTTTATTCACTCAACCGTTATTTCATAAAAAAATGAAACCTGTCTTTGTTTTTTTTTTTCTTGCTTTACCAAAAACATACTGAACTGTGACTTCAAAACCCAGGTATATGTCACTAAAAATTAATTTAGAAAAAAAACATGGTTTACCAGGCAATCTTTGAAAAGTTCCTCTAATTTCTCACCAAGGTATAGTATGAGGCCACGGATAACTGCGTCACGTCTCATGTCAGTGCTTGGGTTCTGTGAAAAGAGTAATAGCGTCAGTTCCAAACAATAATTTGTACACAATAAACGATCATGTCAGAAGATACGAATACTTTTGCAAGGAGCAGTGGTTTGTTTTCAAAGAGCAAGAGCCATGTGTGGAAAGGAGAAGTATGTTACAGAGAGTGAGAATTTGTGTTGTCTAGGACAGGGGCAGAATGTGTGTGAAACTGTGACACACAGTAGATCTGTCTTCCTGCGAAAGATGTGAACAGAAACCCTTTAAATCAAACATACCTGACTCAGTTTATCCAGATGGGGCCTCAGCCTGGTCCCCACAACACCTCCCTTGGCTTTCATCAGGGCAGTAAGCTTTGGTGTATAGTGGTCACGTTTGTACATGAAGCTTTGCTCTAGAGAAATTGTAGTTATTCTCCGAAACTCCTCCTTGATCTGAAATGACAAGGATTCAGAAGTATGACATTAGTTAATGGCAAAACAGTGACAAATGAATTCTGAAGGGTGAAAAGCACCAAGCAGCCACTTCTTAAAATGATCAACTTGGAGAAAGGCAAACATTTGGCCTATGGTTTTAACTTTGAGAGAGAAGTCTGTTTAAAGGTTATTAATATTCATGCACTGATACAGGAATACTACACAATATATTTCCATAAATACATGTAGCGCTTCCTTTGTATCAACTAGTCGGAGATACAGCGCCCTGGGTTCTTCTCTTAGAACTCACGTTAATCTTATTACTATTATTGCTCATTTAAGTTTATATGTCCTGTAATTGAACCTACCTTATCTTGCTTCCTTGTACACGAAATGAATTAAATGACTCTAGTGTGATGACGTTTTACCTGTAAACACTGTAAACGTTCGGTTTTTGAATATGCTTAGTTATTAAACCGACCAAAAGGTGAATATGCATTTTAAAGCATTTATTGACAATTATCAATGTATTTACTTTTTAGTAAATGAAAACAAACAAAACACACTCTCAGCACTCCTTTAGAGTATCAGAAAAACTACCACGAGGTAAATGAAATGATAGGCAAGTACCCTTTAAACCTGACTAATGGCACTCTTGAGCCACCATACAACACTCTTATGATACTTATCTAGTTGGTCATCAAATTACCATGAGACTATTTAAACTGACCGGAA
Organism: Labrus bergylta; assembly: GCF_963930695.1. NCBI lineage: Eukaryota > Metazoa > Chordata > Actinopteri > Labriformes > Labridae > Labrus > Labrus bergylta. The sequence goes on along the minus strand of NC_089203.1, from coordinate 1,620,207 downwards.
GAAATAACCAGCTATTACTAGTTCACTTTAGGTGCTTAAATCCGTTAGAACACATTAATACACTCTTAACACTTTAATGTGGGCCCACACAAAAATAACAAAAGCCGGCATTAAAATAAACAAAAAACCCCCATTGCAGGCCTGAATTGAGTTCGATGCAATGAACGTTGGCGGCACGCCGTACTCACTCACCCACGTCGAACAGTCAGTTCAACGTTAATCCAGAAAAGGCAATAAAGAAGAAGACTGCTCCAAACCCGGTTCAGCCGTGCTGAAGAAAAACTCCACTCTCCGTCAGTGGAGGAAGAAAAGTCCGCAGCTCATCTCAGTGGCCATGAAGCAATGTCACCAGCCGCTCTCAGCCGTGGCAATGAAGAACAGTCCAGGAACAAAACAGAAAGGCAAAGCAGGAGGGAAACAGCGGGTCTCCCTCTGAATCAGTCCGCTCCCGCGATGCACTGTCTGGTGCTAAACGGCGGCTCCACTATCCGTACATTCGCTAGCACAGAATTAGCATTCGGGCTAACAAGCAGTAGCCGAGGAGGTTACAGTTAACTTTCAAACAGACATATACTAAATAAAGCTGGTAGCTGTTTAGCACCTTACTAATGTTCACTTTATCCAACACTTACTCAGTTATTTAGCTCATGGCTACTCAGATAGGAAACACACTGCAGCGGTGTGAGGAGAGCTCACGTTCACCCCGCTTCTCTCACTACTCTCTCTTGCTCTCGTCTTCTCTCCCGCCCCTCGACCAATCATAATTAAAGAAATGTGAGGTGTCTCTAAATTGACCCATTAGAGGAAGGTAACAAGAACACACATAAGACATACAAGATAGTCTGTCTTGCCTCGTGTTGAGGGACGTACGTTTCAAACAAACTATCCAAACATGATTTTCTTAAAGTGACATAGCTTATATTATAGTAACATTAGTGTTTCTACTAAACTATGACAACATTACTTTCTTAAAGTGACATAGCTTCTTTTGTAGTAACTGTGGGGTTTCTACTACGATGTATATTTTAACTTTAGTTTACTTGATTTTAACTCTGGGATTTATCCCTGGGTTACATACATTATTGTTACAGCCTTAAAGGAACAGGTAACATTACAAAGGGTATAAAAATTCATCTACCTCAGATTTGCAAAACAGAGCAGGCCATCTCTCTTTGAAGTCATCCGCCGCTGGACTTCCACCCACAACCTCATGCCTTCGACAGGAAAAACGTTTTGCCCATTTTTTCTTGAATCACCTTAGCGTTGTTCCTGATCTTTACTTCCTTAAGAGGCTGCTGTCTCGCCATCTCAAGACTGTCCGTACTTTCTCCACTTGGGTGTGGAGGAAGGTAGTTGACCTCGGCCCTCTTTGGTCTCTTGCAATTTTTCTCACCAGGGGATTTCCTTTTTAAGGAGTTGATATCAAGCTCAGGACAAGGTACTTCACGTATTGTCATTTTGGTAATTAGCCATCTTGTATTTCAGGCACTGCTGCCACCCGTACATGCCTGAAAATGAGGTGCCAGGCTCTCTAAGGCATGGATGCTTTTTTAACAGAGCTTCTACAACTGCCAATATTTTAGGACCAGTAGGATAGGCAGTGAACTGGAATATTTCGTCAGCAAGTTTCTCAAGTATGTCAGAGTTCATGCTTGGATTCTGAAGGAGGGAGCCATCATTTTCATAAGCCACATTTCCTGCTTGAAGGAGGATTTCAACATTAAATGAAAAGGTGGGTATCACAAAATTAGTTGGCCAAGGTTCAGATCGATGCTCTGTTGGCTGTGGTAGAATGATGGTGTCAGATGAGCTAACCGAGGAATTGTCATCCAGGAAAGACAGAGTCATGGACTCGGGAGTGGAGGACGCAGCAGGTTCATTGATGGGGGTCAATGTGAGAAGAACAGAAGGTTCACTTTGAACCAGTTTGATTGTGTCTTTGTCCTGAATAATATCAGTTGATGTTAGAGCGAAGAATTGGTTATCAAAGTCTTTGTCCATGTACATAACAGTAAAACTCCCTTGTAGATTAAAATGATCCTGTGCAGCGGCCAAAAGTTTTTCTACTGTACAAGGAATCCCACCTGGTAGGGGTAACTTATGAATTTTAGTCTCTTCGATTATAACTCGTAGCTGGGCAGGGGCTGACATCCTTATAGGCTTGGTCCAGCAGAACTGAAAAAAACAAATAAAGAACAAGGACACAATTCAATGAGACAACAGGGAATAACACTTTCCCACAAGAGACTGTGAAATTTTATAGCAAGCATTTTAAAAAACAGTTCAAATGTGGAATAATTAAAGAAATAAGTCAAGAGGAGGTGGTACATAACAATAAGGCACAAACTGGTTTGAAGGGATACTTTACCTAGTTTGATAAGCAGATATGGTGTTTAAGAGAAATATTGTGTCATGCATACATGCAGTGTATTTCTACTTGCCTGACTAGGACTGTGCAATGTTTGATCAGTCACTGAACAGCCCAGCTCTCCTGACTCCCTCTGGTCACCTCTTGTCCCGGCCGGCTAAATACAAAAACTGTTCTGCCTCCTGTTAATGAACACAATTTTATAAGAGCAACTAACAATTTATAGATTAATTTACAGCCATTTTCCACTGCTGTGTTTGTCTCTTGACTGTGGCACGCAGCTTCAAAGATACACCACACCGCCATGTTAACAGTTGAGAGATGATGTTTCGAGGTGAAAGCTCAGAGAAAACAACTAAAAAACCGAAAAACTAAGGTATAGCACCGTGTTATATTTGTGCTACGCATGACAGTACATGAGACAAAAACAACAGCTCTGAAAAATATATAGTATCTCGCAAATTAACCGCATGGTGTGTGACTCCGGTGAAGTGAACAGAATAGCTAGCATCAAGCGTTCATCTGTACAGTGATATTCCACACAAACCTTGGAGTGTAGACCTGTTTCTCCCTTATTTTGTGTGGCCAGAAGTTTAATAAGTCACAGCTGTTATAAAGTCATAAAGCTGTTACTTACCTAAGAGATTCCGGAGATATTCACAACTCTGTCTGCCAACGGACGTCTGCGCGGTACTTTCGTTTGTTCCAAGGCACATGCGCTGATTCAAACGCACTCTAAAATTGTGTTGTAAAATTTACTCAGTATTTTAGTGTTTCTAGCAGGGACTAAAAAACATTTAAATGGTATGAGAAAATCCATAATAAGACTTACTCCTTCCACACAGTCATTTTCAATACATGAATAAATTGTGTACATACAATTTTACTTGACAAAATCTAGTTCCCGCTGAAACTTAACATTTTATTGTAGACATTAGGACAGTTCAATTAGTACATTTTACTACACCACCAAGTTTGTTTTATCAGTGAAAGAGTCCATCAGCATTAACTCATCCATTCATACACATTCACACTCTGGTGGTAGAGGCTGCTGAGTAAAGAGTCCATCAGTATTAACTCATCCATTCATACACATTCACACACTGATGGTAGAGGCTGCTGAGTAAAGAGACCATCAGTATTAACTCATCCATTCATTCATACACATTCACACACTGATGGTAGAGGCTGCTGAGTAAAGTGACCATCAGTATTAACTCTTTCATTCATATGCATTCACTGGCGAAGGAATCTGGGGTTAAGTGCCTGGACATGGACATATCAGACATGTGGCTGATGGAGCTGGAGATCGAACATGTGACCTTCCGGTTGAGAGACTCTACCAACTGAGCCACAATACCTAAACCATACTGCCTCAACAAACTGTAACTAGCCAGAAGTGACCATATTTGGCGGAGCGTGGGAGGAGCGAAATCACTTAATAGGAGAGACTGTAAATATGAATGTTTGAAGTCTGAGTGACCTTAGCCCGTCTGTTCCTGCAGGGGGTGCTGGAGTCCCATCGATGGCGGTCTCCATGCTGGAAATGCTGTCTCAGTCCAACTTTCAGTCAACCTAACAACAGGCTGAGAGCTGGAGCTGAGGCGGGTTTTAAACCTCCTGACAAACCGTTACACCGCGCCCACCTGTCAATCATGTCAGCTACACGCCTTATTGTGAATAACTCTTATCCTTCATCAAATCAAAACTGATGAGTCATCAAAACATTCACCCCCCCGTACAGTGTGTGTTGATCGAGACATGAGCTAATCACACCTATTTGGTTTTTTGAACCAGGCTGTAAACATGTTAATCTCTGCTGTAAAAACAGGCTTTTTAGAATGGGTGTGTATGTGACTTCCTGTGCTTCTACAGCCAGCCTCTAGTGGACAATCGAGGAACTGCAAGATGTTACACACTATACTTTTTCAACACTGGAGTTTGCTGCTTGGCTAATAGCTGTGTCAGCTGTACTTTTTCACTTATTAAAATTATGGAAAAATAAGAAAATTAAGTTCTTGAAATAAAACAAATGGCTGAATGAAACATTCACTGAGGGTGAATGTGAGAAAACTTTTCAAAATTTGAAAACACCTTAATCCCTTCCCGTCCTCTCTGCTGTCCTTCAGTTCTTACTTCATCTCTTCATGGAGAGGCCACACTAAACTAAGGATGATTCATAAATTGTATTTCTTCACAGGAACAACCAATCAACGCTTAAGTGTCCTCGACAACGGTGTTTGATAACCTTGCAGGTGATTGAAAAACTCTGGAGTCTCCTCGTAACATTTAATCAACACTTGACAAGGTTTTCATCGATCTGTCGGCTCCAAAATAAAATCAATGATCGTGATCCATCTCCCTCCAAACAGAAATGATAACACAACAAAGATCGTTCTTAAAGACTAGGCCCAGATTTTTGGCCGAGTTGTCAGATCTCCCACGGAGTGGGCGTGATACTTTTAGGCGGGCCGAGGACGCTTTCATGGCAGCGTTCACCATCTGCCGCTCCTGAAGCTGCTGATCCAAATCCACACCACAGACGCTCCAACATGAATCTGAATCCTTCCCGAGGTGGGTTCTTTATATGAAGCCTGATTCAGTATCAGCGGGGCCTCTCGGAGCTGAATCAGGAGCGCTAAGTGGACTCCGTTTCCTTTCAGGAGCGCTTATGTCCCCTTAATCCCCACTGACGGGGGTCATTGCCATACCTGGTCCCCGTCGGCATCACCACAAAAAGGCCTGTCTCCAGGCGTAATGGGGTTGCAGATGGAGCTCCACCACCCACACAACAACAAGCATTCAGCCGTGTAGTGGAAACAACAAAAGCAATGAGAGAAAATGAGGGAGAAAATTGGGAGGAGACGCAGGGAGAAATCAAATGAAAGAGGAAGAGGAGGGAAAGGGGGTGATCAGGGCGGTATATTCAGAAATATGGAGGTGAAGTGAAGAAGAACAGGACAATGGACTGAAGAGGATAAATGGAGGGAAATGAAAAAAGGAGAAGAAGACAACGGCAGACAGCAGGAGTGGTAATTGGTGGATCCAGACAGCCGGAGTCTGAGGAGACGCTTACAGGCTTGTCAGAGGGGATCCTCTGGGTCCTGCAGACCCCTCTGAGGACAGCTCACATTCTGCTACCACGTCCCGGATGGCCGGGCCTCAACCCGCCTAAAAGGGCTCTCAATTAGCAAAGGTGTCCGTGAGAAAAAGACAGGACGCTGACACTCAGAGAGCCGGCTTCAGGGAGGTAGAGAGGCGATGTTTACTGCAGGAACAGCCGCAGCCTTTGGTATGTAAATGACCTGCTCTCTCTCTCTCTCTCTCTCTCTGACCCCATCCTCTCCGCACACACACTCACTTTAAATCCATCGCTCCACACTCCCTCCCTGCTTCTGCCACCTTCAAAGGGTGTCCAATTTACATTGTTGCATGGGGTGTTGAACATTTCAGAGTACACACACAAGCAGATCCGCTTCAGAGGTGGAAAAGGCTGAGTTTTCACACATTGCCTGTTTTTGAGGCTTTTCCCGGCCAAGCCATGAAATGGGATATTGTGTTGTGCCAAACTGTGTGTACATGCATGCATGTGTGTGTGTGTGTGTGTGTGTGTGTGTGTGTGTGTGTGTGTGTGTGTGTGTGTGTGTGTGCGTGTGTGTGTGTGTATAAGGCACATATACATATTTTTACATCCAAATTGTGACTCTTGGCAGGTCCATGTGAGAAAGAAACATTCAAATGTTCTCCTGAATTCATCTTCTGATGTTAATATCATCATGAGCTGTGTGTGTGTGTGTGTGTGTGTGTGTGTGTGTGTGTGTGTGTGTGTGTGTGTGTTTGCGTGTGACGGAGCAGGCCCATGACTTCCTCACTCACATGCTCTGTCCTGGTGTAATTAGGAGGAAATTGGATGCTAATTTAATAACCTCATTATAACAGGAGTCAATGAATCCCATCATGAGAGGCCAGCGTCCCCACAGAGAGACGGACTCTGTGAAGCATCTTTGTCTAACTTTGTGACATTTCCACGTCAAGACAGAGGCTTTGTGTGAGGAAGTTTTGTTTGCATGAGG